>NC_091988.1:157834285-157886564 GCF_044704955.1 Pristiophorus japonicus | reverse complement strand
CCCCCCCGCCCTCACTCCTCTTCCCCCCCCCCCCTCCCCTCCTCTCCCCCGCCCTCTCTCTCTTCCCCCCCCGCCCTCTCTCTCTTCCCCCCGCCCTCTCTCTCTTCCCCCCCGCCCTCTCTCTCTCTCCCCCCGCCCTCTCTCTCTCCCCCCGCCCTCTCTCTCTTCCCCCCCGCCCTCTCTCTCTTCCCCCGCCCTCTCTCTCTCTCCCCCCCGCCCTCTCTCTCTTCCCCCCCGCCCTCTCTCTCTTCCCCCGCCCTCTCTCTCTTCCCCCCCGCCCTCTCTCTCTCCCCCCGCCCTCTCTCTCTTCCCCCCGCCCTCTCTCTCTTCCCCCCCTCCCTCTCTCTCTTCCCCCCCGCCCTCTCTCTTCCCCCCGCCCTCTCTCTCTTCCCCCCCGCCCTCTCTCTCTTCCCCCCCGCCCTCTCTCTCTTCCCCCCGCCCTCTCTCTCTTCCCCCCCGCCCTCTCTCTCTTCCCCCCCGCCTCTCTCTCTTCCCCCCCCCCTCTCTCTCTTCCCCCCGCCCTCTCTCTCTTCCCCCCGCCCTCTCTCTCTTCCCCCCCGCCCTCTCTCTTCCCCCCCGCCCTCTCTCTCTTCCCCCCCGCCCTCTCTCTCTTCCCCCCGCCTCTCTCTCTCTCTCCCCCGCCCTCTCTCTCTTCCCCCCCGCCCTCTCTCTCTTCCCCCCCCCCGCCCTCTCTCTCTCTCCTCCCCCCCCCGCCCCCCCTCTCTTCACCCCCCCGCCCCCTCTCTCTCACCCCCCCGCCCCCTCTCTCTTCACCCCCCCCGCCCTCTTCTTCACCCCCCCGCCCTCTTCTCTCTTCCCCCCCCCGCCCTCTCTCTTCCCCCCCCCCCCTCTCTCTCTTTTCCCCCCCCCCCCGCCCTCTCTCTCTTCCCCCCCCCCCCGCCCTCTCTCTCTTCCCCCCCCCCCCGCCCTCTCTCTCCTTCCCCCCCCGCCCCGCCTTCTCTCCTCTCTTTCCCCCCGCCCCGCCTTCTCTCTCTCTTTCCCCCCCGCCCTCTCTCTCTCTTCCCCCCCCGCCCCGCCCTCTCTCTCTTCCCCCCCGCCCCGCCCTCTCTCTCTTCCCCCCCCGCCCTCTCTCTCTTCCCCCCCCGCCCTCTCTCTCTTCCCCCCCCGCCCTCTCTCTCTTCCCCCCCCCCCCCGCCCCCTCTCTCTTCACCCCCCCGCCCCCTCTCTCTTCACCCCCCGCCCCCTCTCTTTTCCCCCCCCCCGCCCCCTCTCTCTTCACCCCCCGCCCCCTCTCTCTTCACCCCCCGCCCCTCTCTCTTCACCCCCCGCCCCTCTCTCTTCCCCCCGGCCCTCTCTCTCTTCCCCCCCCGCCCTCTCTCTCTTCCCCCCCCCGCCCTCTCTCTCTTCCCCCCCCCCGCCCTCTCTCTCTTCCCCCCCCGCCCTCTCTCTCTTTCCCCCCGCCCCGCCTTCTCTCTCTCTTTCCCCCCCCGCCCTCTCTCTCTCTTCCCCCCCCGCCCCTCTCTCTCTCTCTCTCTCTCTCTCTCCGCTCCCGCCCTCTCTCTCTCTCTCTCTCTCTCTCTCTCTCTCTCTCTCTCTCTCTCTCTCTCTCTCTCGCTCCCCGCCTCTCTCTCTCTCTCTCTCTCTCTCGCCCCCCGCCCTCTCTCTCTCTCTCTCTCTCTCTCTCTCTCTCTCTCTCTCTCTCGCGCCCCCCGCCCTCCCTCCCTTCTCACCCCCCACCCCCCGTCCTCCTCATTGCCCCTCCCCGTTCTCCTCTCTCCTACCCCGTCCCCCGTTCTCCTCTCTCTCACCCCCCACCCCCACCCCTGTTCCCCTCTTCTCCCCCCCCCCCCCCCCACACCCCTGTCTTCTTCTCTCTTCTCCTCCACCCGCCCTCCTGTGGAAACTTGGGGCCCATTGTGTTCATTTTTATTAAAATGGATATCAACATTTTGTGTCTCTGCCTCTGCAGTACATATAGAGAAATTAAAATTGCTAAGTTTGCTGTATAATGAACTGCATGTTTAAAATGTGATTAAAATTGAGCAATTTATACAGATCATCTGAACCTTGAGAATTTTTCTGCCTTTAGTTCCTTGCTAGCTGTGTACGTTTTTGTAATTTGCTTTGTGCACATATTTGTCAAAAAACAGATCTCATGTAGCCTGTGTCCATATCTATCTTCACCCTTGAATTTTATGATGGAAATATATGGCACATGAATGTAGTTTTGTTGTAAAATTACATGTTCATCAGAAAAACAAAGTTCAGCCAGTTATTCATTCCTTAATGTTACTCAAACATTTCAGTTGTCCTGTTCTGCTTGACTTGCAGGTTCATGGAATCAGAGTTGGATTTAAACGATATTATACAGGAGATGCATGTGATTGCCACCATGCCAGATCTGTATCACTTGCTTGTGGAACTCAACGCTGTACAGTCGCTGATTGGCCTTCTCGGCCATGAAAATACTGATATCCTTTATTTATTGGCAAGATGTTAAATGAAATCTCTTGAGAGCCTTATGGTATGCATCTATCATCCAAAAGTTTTATACAGAATATCTCTTCGCATAGTGATGACTTAATTGAGTTAGTTCATAACATCATAGCATTCAGGGCATCAGTTGCACCTTTAGCTATCAGCTGCACATAGCTGAGCATCAGTATACTGTGTGTCCTGTAATGGACTATTTTCAAGGTAAGGAAGGTGTGCTACAAACAATGATATGGGCAAGTTTTGTGGTCTGTTTACAAATAGAAAACCAATTGTGTTCTTTGTCGGTCTAAATTATAGTGACCTGCCTCATGAGTTTTTTTTGTCCTACATCAGTAATTTAGCTCAAACTCCTAAGATAATTATGTTTTTATGATGAGACTAATGAGGGCTATAGATCATTTTCTTCTATACTTAAGCAGTTTGCAAGTTATTTAACAGTAGTGTATTATGCATTAAAGGGACTAGTGTGTGTAAACTGCTGCCTATTTTTAAATGAAACTTCCAGAAGCAAATATTATGGAAAACAGCGAGATAATTCTGTCTTGCTTTTTAAATGATAGTTCAGTCTTCAGTGTTAAATGAGGATCTGAGAATTGAACTGTCATGATTGTAACCTTTCGCACCATAGAAATTTTACGATACGGAAACAAGCCATATTCACATGTCTGTGCATGATGGAGTAATCCAAAGCTAAACCCATGTTCTGCTTTCTCCCCATACCCCTGTATCTTCCTCTGCTTCAGCTCGGGCTGTTCAATAATAAAACAAATGTTATCTCCATTTAATAGCATTGTTTAAGTACAGATTTTTAATATGCCTGGAATGGTCTTTAACAAGCTGCTACATGTATCCATTGCGGTGGTGGACCTGCTGCAGGAGCTGACGGACATAGACACCCTGCACGAGAGTGAAGAAGGAGCAGAGGTGCTCATCGATGCTTTAGTGAGTGCAGTGCTTTCTGTTGCCTTATGGATGACTTGACTGCAGTTTATTGATTGCTCAAGAATTTGGCTGCTGTTGTGGTTTTTTTTCTTTTCTTACTAAGTATTTTAACTTGTTGGAGCTCTGTTATCCATTTTACATTTAGTCACTTCTGTATTCAATAGCTTTCTTTACCAAAATGACGAGATTTTGTGACTTTTCCATAGTTCCTCGATGGTATTGCGGTATCCAATACCGTTAAAATGACATCCGAGTCTCTTGTGAACTACAGGACGATTTGAGAGAATTCGTTTTTGCCTATCCTTGCAAAGCTCACATCAGAATTTTTGGCTTTAACATGAAATAGTAGGGAGCGTAGCTTTCAAGGTAGACACATGCAGGAAAGAACAGACACTATTTGTACATGATCACGGAGGCGAAGCCATCCATTTAGTTTGGATCAGGATGTGCTGAATTAAATGTGATTTCCCAGGGTTTACATTTATGCTTGTTCTAAATTTACTTCCTGCCCTGGATAATATTGAATTGTCAGCCACACATACACAGTACGAATTTTCTGCAGAAAAGGAGTGTAAGGTGCTTTTATACTTGTTTAATGCCCTGATTTATAACTGGATGCAATTCCAATATCAAGGTGAAATTCACAATAAGGACACATTTATAGTTGATTCCCACAATGTAAAGCTGGGCTGGAGTGCACAGTTACATTTTCTAGCCCATTACATTAAAGATTCTGAACATGTCCTTCTGACGTCCAAAGTGTTACATTGTGTTACATTGACGTTTATCAGTTACTTAAATGCAGTGTCAAGTCCTGAAGTGAGTATATATGTTTTTTAAAAATTCATGGCGTTTTCTGAAGTTACAGGCTATATAGGAATTCTGAATAGCAATTGTTGCATTACGTGTAACAATAGTTTAGGTGCAGGAGGAGATCTGGACTCCTATGTGCACTCCAAGCTGGGCCTTAGTTTTTAGAGCTACAGGCTTTGTTTTCTGTTACCAGTAAACCAGGTGGTAATTGAGGAAAAGTTGAGAACCTAAGCAACAAAGAATAATCGAGAAAGTTGGGAAGAGGTTTAAAAATGAAACTGTATTATACTTTTATTTTTATTATTTGATCACTTTTCATTTCTCCTTCAACAATAAATCAGGAACCATCAAACAACCTTTCAGATGAGCTATCTTCACTCCAAGTTTTATTAAGAAACTGCAACAACGCAGCTCTTATCTCCAAAGTCAGCAGAAACAATAATACCCACACTGACTTAATACTGTACCAGTGCAAACATATTTATAGATAGATAAACAATTATTTGAATTATTCATATAAGCATATCATGATAGATAAATTTAACGAATTTTACTAACTTTTAGAACTAATTTGTATGCTGTCCAATACCAGCCTGATCATATTCCAAAATTGTTGAGAGCTAATTTTTTTTATTTAGCCAAAAGATGAAAATGAAGAACTTAGGATTTAGTGAAGAAAATCTATTCTTTAATTTAAGATGTGTTATAGTCAAAGGTTACTTTATAACCAAAGCTGATGCATTTCCATGAGCCAGTATATTGGAAAGGGAAAATCTGACTTCAACAAGGAATGTGTGAAGACTAACGTTTAATTCATTATTAACAGCAGGAGCACACTTTAAACATTCTGCTTGTTACCAGAAATTCATCTGAGTATCTTCAAATCATCCGGCAATGTTGGAATAAGTTATTTTTACCTTGTAGTGTTGCATGCATCTCAGCTATAGGTTGGTCATTGAAGAGTTTTAGTTGGTGCAATTGCTGGCATGTCTCTGCACTGATCATGACGGTAAAGCTTCCTCGTGTCCTTGGCATGTAGTTTCCCAGCTTTCCGAGTAGAAGTCCAGAAAGTGAGCTGTTTTCTGTCTGATCCTCTGAATCTGATTTCTTTATTCATTTAGCAGTTGCGCAGGTGAGTTTACACAAGGATGGATTTTCAGAATCTAGATTACTTGCATGTGAAATCAGGAATTGCACTAATATTTGAAGGGGCAAAATATTCATTTTTATAGTTTCTAGCAGATCTCTTAGTGTTCACTATTATGGGTGAGGTTGGGAGGGGGGAGAGAGAGGAAGTGTGGGGTTAGTAATAAAAGGTGAAGCAGTCTCTGGTATATTTCACTAATGGAGGTGTGCCCCTTCGTGACTATGCTGCTGAGCTGCACAGTGGAGGGGTGCCGTAGTGTGTGTCTGTGTTCTGTTTATTTTTGGTGATCTTTCTTCAATGTTGGTGAGAACACCTGGAGAACTTCTTGTTGTCCTTCGAATAGTGTCATGCGCTCTTCAACATAGATGGGATATCTGTATACTTTCTCTTTATGAAGGACAGCAGAACTTGAATGGAAGGAATGTGAGAATTGGGAGAGTCTGTGTGTCATCGATCCTGCATTGTAAGCTTTCTGATTTGAAGATTGCTGCTATGAAGCCTGGATTTCTTCAAAATGGAACACACATGTTAGTCAGTAAATTACCTGCCAAATATTACTTACCGGGTGAACGCTGAAATAGGACTTTGGACAAGGTAATATTTGGTGGGTTCACAAGTAAAATCAGCAGGACCAACTTGAAGAAGAGACAAAAGTTCCAGATGGGGAGTGCAGCGGTCCAACATTGAATGAACTGTTTGTGTATCAGGCTGTGCTCCCAGCAGCAGTTTAACTTATCCCACCTCTGCTGTATCTTGCTCTATCCAAAGCTTGAGTATTAATGTTGTGAACTTTAAATAATGTGAGCATCCACCAGTAAGAGTTAGAAATCCCCATAGGAGGGGGCACTGAAGCCAAAGAAGGACATATTAGGAGTCATGACCAAATGCTTGGTCAAAGAGATGGGTTTTAAGGAGGGTCTTGAGAAAGAGAAGGAGATGAAGAGGTGAATAAATTTAAGGAGGGAACTTGGGGCTGGACAGCTCAAGCCACGAATGCCCAGAGTCTCAAAGAATATTGGGATCCAAAGCCTGTACAAGGGTCCAAGCACTAGACATGGCGCAGAAGGTAATGAGGAATGGGAGATTTTTTTTTGAGTGTGTTAGTTGGTTTAAATCTCACATTCGCTTAAAAGCAGTTGCCAATGCTATGTGACACAGGGTGCATCTAATGTCCTGCAGACATACACGAAACAGAAAACTTTCAATTAGATAGGTGTTTATTATATTATAGTGCAGTATTATATTTATCTTTAACTTTTCTCCAAGTATAAAATCTCAAACTTCATATTTTAAATTGTTAAAATATTGCATTTTATATCATTTGCTTCAAGTGTTACTTTTTCAATCACTAAAATTGCTTTGCTAATACTGATATTTAAATTTGCTTCTTGCATGGTTTTGGTTGAGTTTTGGAACTCTGCAGCTTACTCAGGAGCTGAGTGGAGCAGGTCTTGAACTTATGGCCATCCCCACTTCGTGTTATAGATCATTAATGTGCTAGCCCTTGAGGCCTTCACACTGCTCACTACAAAGTTAGTTCTTGCATAAAATACACCACCTTGCATATTGCACATATGTGTATTTGGTTTTAAGTGTGTCGGCTGCAGTTTCCAAAAGATAAATGTGGAATATTGAATGAGATACTACTTCCAGTTTGATTTGGACAGCAGTAATTCCATTGACTAGAGCTGATTGTATGATGTCATGGGAGCCTGATGATGTCTTAGAAAACCTGATATAGGAATGTGATGTAAACATTACGGCCCGGATTTTGTGCTGGTGATGATGGCGAAACTGTCAGAGTTCACCGTCATTCCTTCTCTGAAAGTGACAGCAGCTCCTGGAGTCAGCACATGCGCAGATAAATACGGAAATCCAGAAGTTGCTTTCACTCATTCCCTGCTCCTCCACAGGTTGCACTGTGGAACTTCCCAGAGCTGGCTATAAATTCAAAGCGCAGTTCCCGATGAAAACTTCCCCTATTACATTGGAATATCACTATTCAACACCACGCTCCCCTTCCCAAAAAAGTTAAGCCTTCTTGAAAGAGGTAACATAATGTTTTTAACTGCGTATTGACTGCTGAATAACCGTTCTGGTCCTGAAAAGCTAATTTTAGATTTGTGGAATGCAAAATTGTTCCATTAATATGAAGAATTATATGGTTTTTATACTTTTTAAAATTTACTTTATATTTCAACTTTTACCTCAATCCTATGTGTTTGTCCCAATCTTTATTTCGCTCTCTGTAAAATGTATTAAAAGTAAATTATAATTTGTGCATTTTACCTCCTGGTTTGCTGTCTGAGAATTCTTCAATGTGATTAGCTGCTTAGCCTGCTTGATGGCATCACTGTTGCTGGAAGCTGGAGATTTCCTTGATTTGGTGCCAGATTGAAACTTAACGTCGGGAAAGCTGAAATTCACGCCATAGTATTCACTGGATCTTTGTGGGTAGCATTCTTCAAGGTCAGTGGCGAGTGCCATAGTTTCGCCGCTGACGGCAAATTCCGGGCCTTTGAGTTATGTGAGACAGGATTTCATTGGTATAACGGTATTTGTGAGATGTTTGCGAACAGATCTTCAGAAAAAAAAAAAGTCTTAATTTAGGTAATAAACTATTGATTTGATAATTTTAATATTCTACACTGATATATTTAGATTTTTTTTAAACCCACTACTATAATTTGTTCTACTGGATCAAGTATAAAGTTAATGTAGTATGTTGTAAATAGCAAATTGAATGTGATTCATGCATGCTGCTGGAGAAGTACAAAATCAGAATAAACTCTGTTATCGATGTGTGAAGTAACAGAAAAAGACCATTATGGGAATCAGATAATGTCTTTGTTCTAAGCTGTTTTCTTGGTCTGTCAGCAGATTCTGGGCAGTATAATCACACGTTGGTTAAGTGTATCAGCACAGAGCCTGAATTGTTTATTAAGGCAAACTGAAATTCACAGATGGGTGACCATTTATTATTTAGATTTATTGAGAAGGGGAGGAGTAAAATGAAGAATGAATCATGCATTTAAATACTGACCCAGATAAGTTATCTGAATAGAGAAAAATGGATAAACTTATTAAAGCAGTGATTCTCATAACAGTGATAAAATTGCTGATAAAGTTAAGCGCAAAAATACTTAACTAGAGGAGGGCTAACTTCAATGAGTTACAAAGGATCTGGCTCAGGTGCATTTTAATCAAAAATTGGTAGGTAAAACAGTAATTAAACAATGAGAGGCGTCAAAGAGATTGTTCGGGTACAAAGCAGAGGCATTCCCATGAGGGGGAAAGGAAGGGTATCCAAAGCAAGAGCTCCCTGGATGACTAAAGATAGTTGAAATAAGACAGACAAAGGAGGCTTATGACAATTGTAAGATTCACAATACAGTAAAGAACCAAGCTGAATATAGAAAGTACAGAGGGGATCTAAAAAAAAAGAAGGAATAATAGGGTCAAAGAGGTCAATTTTGGCCAGGAGTTGCTCCGTTTTTTTTTTGAGCAACTTGATTTTTCTGGAGCATCTTTAAAAATCCCCATTTTGCACATTCAGTTTGCGCCAGTGTAAATGAGTTAGTTAGGATTTTTAAAAGTTTTTTTTTTCTCAAAAGGGGGCGTTACCAGCCACCTACGTCCGTTTTGGCCGTTTAGGCCACTTTGGCCAGCTAATAGTTATTCCACATCTACTTAGGCCAGCATATGTGGCCACTTCAGAAAACCCTTGCAGAGAGTTAAGTAGGTACATTGGAAGCCAGCAGAACTTAATGACTTGAGTAAAGAATGTGGATAGGATCAAACAGCTATACATGACATATGACAAATTTCGCAAAGTTAATTTACTACACAACAAGCATTCATGGAAGCTTAAACTACAAAAATAAAAAGTAAAAGGTAGTTGAATTAAATTGCCCTAAGCTCACAACTAATTTAAACAACTATTTGTTTGCAATGATTATACTGGGCCAAAATTGAGCCCATATTATCTAAATAAAGTCTATTTCAATAAATAAACTATTCTTTCAGTGTTCCTCCGTCACTTATGTTCTTCTTTCACAATAGCATCAGGTGAATTGGCTTGACAAATGGTCACCACCATTCACAAGATATTTATTTACATATTTACATAATTTTTTCAAAATATCCAGAAGTCCAGGAAAATAATAAGCCATTAAGAAAGTTCAAAAATAGCTACAGTGCATAAAATTTCAAACCTGAGGCCGATCGAACTGGGAGGTCACTCGGCCAGGGATAGAGACACTGGGGGCGAGGAGCTACTGCACATGCGCAGACACTCCACTGCGCATGTGCAGACATCCCGGCACTGTGTTCAGCGCAGGACGCTGGCGCTGCCCCCGACCCGACTGGCCACGCTGCACAACGACTGAGGAAAGGCCGGACAGCGGCCAAAGTGGGGAGCGATTTTTTTCGGTGCACTTATCAACGGAGAAAAGTGGCGCATCTCCGGTAAGTGCGCCGAAAAAAGGGTGAGCCAAATTTGAGCCCAAAGAAAGTATGAGAATAGATTAGTGGATAATATAAAAGGGAACCTAAAAGTCTTTTAGAAACACACAAATAGTAAAAGGGTAGTCAAGGAAGGATGGAGCTGATTAGAGACCAAAAAGAATGTCTTGTGGAGGCAGAGGGCATGGCTGAGGTACTAAGTAAGTACTTTACATCTGTTTTCACTAGGGAAGAGGACACCGCCAGTTTAACAGTTAAGGAAAAGGCAGTAGTGATATTGAATAGGATAAAAATAGATGGAGAGGTATTTAAAGGTTTGCAGTCCTCAAAGTAGATCCTGTATGATGTCACAACTGTTAGCACTGGTGGGGTGAAGAGCGGTGGATGCACAAGAGACCAGAGTCATAGGAACAGAGAGTTCTTTGAAAGTTGCCAGGCTGGAAGAGGTTACAAGGAAAGAGGTGCGGCCTCATAGGGATATAAACACAAGAATGCAAATTTTAAATTGGAGGCACTGGGGGACTGAGCCAATGTAAGTCAGCAAGCACCAGAGAATTTTGAAGAATGCAAAATGATAACAGTAATATAGATGCATGGAATTAATCATTTTTGTTGAATTCGATGTTGAAATTAGAAATGCATGGCTCGTTTAAGAAAAGGAAACCGTACAATATTACCCAACAACTGGGCAATCAGGACAATCTCGGAGGTCTGTACAGAAGGCAGAACCAATCCCAGAGGGAGCCTAAAGAGTCATAGAAATTGGTGTTCTTACAGAGCTGTTGCAAACACACCAATTAAAAATTCATCAATGTGCCTGAGGGTATCAGCAACCCAAGCAATTGAAGCCTGCTTTCAGGAGATTGTGGGAAACTTGATGGAGATGCAGTTTGACGATTGCTTCAAGATAAAATTTACTCATAGAACCCCCCCCCCTAGTCAATTTATAACTTTAAAGGCCCCAACTCAGTTCTTTATTCCTGGTGCTCCTTGATTTGGAAGAAATAAGTAATGTTTCACAATGTAAGATTTCTAAATCTCTGGCATTAAATTGACAGCAAGACTGATTCTTTTAAAACAATTTGGAACAGTTTATTAAACACACACACATGCACATCTATTAGCGATCGACTTAGTTACAACAGATACAATGCTACAATAATGATTTATGAAAAAGTATACGTCACTTTCCTCTGGCTGGCTGAGCACGCGGCCTGCTGTTTTGGCTGGTCTTGAGTGGATGGTTTGCCGAGTGCTCAGGAGAGAAGGAGAGAAAGAGCAGTCTTTGCTTGGGTTTTTCTATCCCTTAAGTCCATTGTTCCTCAAAAAGCCCCAGGATTGGGTCTTGGTTCCAGGGCAGTTCCTTATTGGCTCTCCTCACATGTGTCTGTCTGGAGGACCCGGTGCCATACCTTGATTAGGTTAATGGTTTTCCAATTAACATCTTTTCTAGTTTGGCGAGTTTGAAAGCCATGAGGAAAGTATCCATTTTGTCTCTTCAAACTGCAGCCTTTCCATATAATCTATACTTTCAACATTTATACATACACAGAATCAATTTTTGTCATTATCAAACACTTTTATTCTTACAAACTCCTCACCTTGAGGGGGAAATATCCTTATTGACTCTTCATATGGTTTATCTCCTCGGGGCTCACATAAACATTGAGGGTTCTGATAGCTCTGCTGTTTATGTTTCTGTGAGGGGGATGACCGCTGTATAATGGGTTTTAAACTTGGAGCGAGAGAGAGAAAAGTGGATGGCCTGACTTGGTCCCCACCTCGTAAGGTGTATGCCACATGTAGGGGATTTACTATAGTACAACAAAATCTCCAGCGGAGACTCTCCCTTTCCCATATCTTCAGTGCACTGTCACTTCTCAAAGCACATTGATGATTGATGATCGTGAGTCATGCTGCAGCTCCCGCTTCTCCATCTTCCCTCGGCTTCGGTCTTGGCCAGTGTCATCCTGACAATCGTGAGGATCCATATCATGGTCTGTGAGAAACAAGATCAGTGCAGTATTTACTCTTTGGCAGTTTTTAATTGATTAATGTGAAACCACTTATTGTACTTAAAGCCCTTTTTCCCTGGTAACTGAATCAGATAAACCGCGGGGTTCAATCGGTCTATAATCTTACGCGGTCCCCACCACCTGGGTTCAAATGCAGCTTCTTTTTCCCATAATTTGGAATCATTACTGAGTCTCCCACCTTGAATTCAAAGAGACGTATTTTTTTGTCAAGGTACCTTTTAATTTGTCTTTTTGACTTCCCCAATTTGGTGGCCACAGATCAATTGATCTGATCGGTGTGATCTACCACTTGTTCCAGCCACTTGGAACTACATGTTTTCATTGTCAGGGGACTCATCCTTGTTCGTGTTAGCTGGCCTGGTGTTCTCATGAGCCTCCCCATCATGACCTGATATGGGGAGACCCCTTTTGTTCTATAAGGGATGGACCTCATTGCCATTAAGCACATTGGCAGCATGTTAGTCCATTGAGTGGGGTGGTCTACGCACAATTCTTTTAACATTAACTTGAAGGTCCTGTTCCTCCTTTCGACCCCTCCGGACGACTGGGGGTGATGAGCAATATGTAATTTGTCTTATCCCCAACATTTCCTGCAGGTGGGTAAAAATTTTACCGGTAAAGTGTGAACCTTGATCGCTGTCCACTTGTACTGGTACCCCCCACCTACAAAACACATGATTCAATAGTGTTTTGGCTGCTGTGATTGCGGTGTTGGAGCGGCAGGGGAATGCTTCGATACATTTAGTGAATTGATCCACCACCACTAGGGCATGCTGAAAATTGCCTTGCGCCTGTGGAAGTGGCCCAATGAAGTCTATCTGGAGGTGAGTCCATGGCCCTTGAGGTGGGGCTGCGCTTTGAAGCAAGGCTCGGTTAGTGCATGCGGGAGTATTGTGTTGCAGGCACGGTAGGCATTATACCACGTATTGGTTGATTGTTTCCCTCATGGAAGGCCACCAAGCTGTGGATGGTACCTTATAGAAGGTTACTAAGGCTGAATAATGCCCTGGGAGTGGGAGTGAAAGAGGGAGAGCAGTTCCTGACTCATCTCTGGTGGAACACACACCACCGGGCAGGCGTTTGGCTTTCTTTTGAACATCAGCAACTGCTCATCTGAGTCAGGGGCAGTGGCTAGTATGGTATTGGGAGCCCAGGCTGTTGGTTGAGGAAGGGATCTGCTTTCTTCGTGCCGGGCCCTTACAACAGCATATGACCAGTATTGCTGCAGCAGGGATTTTAAATCTAGGTGATCTGTTGGGGAAGGCTTGCTAACATCATTGCAGGGCTCAACAACTATATCCTCTATCTCCCCATCAATCTCAGCATCCTTGGCTGATCTGGAATTTCCCTCACTATGTGGATTCCCTTTTTTATTGGCTGCTACCTCTCCTATGAAGCAGAGCTGGGATCGCTGTTTAAGGTATGACCAGAGCAGGCGTAACCAGGGCCCATGGACCAGGGCCTTACCGTCTATTGTACAATAGTCATTTTTGTGGTATAGGGGCAAAGAGAGCATGGTATTTATAGCATAGGCACTATCGGAGCAAATATTCATCGGTCTATCTGAGGTTTCCTTCACAGCAGTTAGAAGTGCGGCAATTTCTGCATATTGTGAAGACTGTCCGTTGCATCTTCGCTGGATGGTTCTTTCTGGCAATACCATAGCGTACCCGGTGTGAGGGGATCCTTCAATGTGATATGAGGATCCATCGATATAGACATCTGGGGCACCCTGTATGGGCTCTTTCTGTACAGGATGGGTCTCAAAGTTAATCAGGGGTAACGGACATTCATGCGGGTCCCCCTCATAGATCAGAAATTGTGGCAGCAATGCGGTGGGTTTGGAAATGGTATCAATGTCTCTTTCCATAAATTCCAATGTCCATTTGCTGAGGCGCTGCGAGGAAACTAGCGAATCTCCAGGTTTCATCAGTAGTTTCAGAGGTGTGTGTCCACTGCAGGATTGTAGCCTGTAACCCAGTAATAAAAGTAAAATGATGTACTGACCGGAAAACGGCCAGTCGGTAGCGTTTGCATGCGGTATATGTCTTTTCTGCCCCCTGCAGGATTTGAGATGCAAATGCAATGGGCTGTAATCGATCAGCTCGCATTTGGCACAGTACTGCAGTGAGGCTTTCCTCTGTGACCCCGACCTCCAAATGGAAGGGCTGTATAGGATCGGGAGGGATCAGACATGCGGCCTGTATCATTGCAGCTTTTAATTTATCCACGGACTGGGTGTGAGCATCAGTCCATGTTGGGTGTATGTCATCACCCTGTAGTTTTATTAAATCATACAGGGGCTTTGCACACTCTGCAAAGCCTGGGATAAAGTTCCTTTGATACACCACCAAACTCAAGAATGATCGTTGGGCTGTTTTGGAAGTGGGTAATGGCAGTCGATGTATTATCTTCACCTTGTGAGAGTTGGAGGATGATCCCTCTGGGCACTCCTAGAAAGATGACCCGTTCTTTTACTAATTGAGCCTTACGGGGATTCACCTTTACTCCCGCCTGAGCCAACAATGTCAAAAGTTCGTGCAAAGGGGACAGATGCTCCTCCATGCTTTTGGTTGCCAGCAGTAGGTCGTACTGCAGTAGGCAGATAGGGCGGGAAAGTCTTTTAAAATTGCAGCCATTCTTTTGTGAAATATCATGGGGGCATTATGGAACCCCTGAGGCAGGCATGTCCAAGTGTAGCTCTGGTCCTCAAATGTGAACGCAAATTTGTACTGGTCTTCCCTCTTAACAGGGATACTCCAGAATCCATTAGCGATGTCGAGAGTCGAGAAGTACTTGGAACCAGCAGGAATTTGAGCTAATATGGTGGGAGTTTCTCATACTACCAGTGAGCAGGCTGATGTTACAGAATTTAACTTTCTGTAATCAATAGTTAGTCACCAGCTGCTATAAGGCTTTTTAACCGGCCATGTGGGTGAATTGGTTGTGAAAGTGCCTATCCTAAAAACACCCTGCCCGACTAGGGATTTTATGGTGTCTCGGATGTAAGGGTGACTCTCCCTTGGGATGGGGTACTGTTTAGTAAATATGTGGGAGGGGTCCCTCAATAGATTCTTCGCCTGCCATTTTTCCACAATCATGTTGTGGTAAACACCGCTAGGTGTTCCTGAATTAGTTTTGCCACAGCTTCATTTTCGTTCCCCGGAGGGTCATACTCAGATGGCTTTTTAATAGCAAAAACCGTGTGAGCATCTGAAATTTCTATCACAGCTGCCTTATCTCTCAATCCCATCCAAACACAGTCCTGATTATAATCTATCACCACGCCATACTGATCCAACACATCAGTCCCTACAATTCCCCTTACGTCGGGGTTGGTCATCAGCATCGGCGCTGGGACCTTACAGGTGAGACCTCCCAACTGAAGTTCAGTGGCCTTCCCTGTATACGCGGTGGTTTTATCACCGTTAAACCCTTTAAGGGTTATACAACCCATGCCTGCTGCTGCATGGCATTCAGGGTATGGGGTTCAGGGGATGATGGTAACGGTGGTGCCTGCCCCCTTTTAAGACGACAAGGACGACTGGTTTCCCGCTACCATCACGTTGGAATCCCACTTCTGACCAATCTTTGGGGGCCGAACCCTGTCATAGGATCGATCCTTGAATGGGTGTCTCTCATGAGTGTGCATCAGCAATTGTGTGCACCGGTAAATGATTTTGCATCCTCCCGTGGCAATTTGGGTTTGTATGAGGGTTAGCAACTGGTCCAATTGTTGCTCTGTCCCAGAGGGCTTGGATTCGTCCTTCTTTAGAAGAGTTACTAACTGAGCCAATTGTTGTTCTATTCCAGAGGATTTGGGTTCGTCCCTCAGGAGGTATCTATGCATTGCATCATGGTTCGGTGCTGGTCTGGGTCTGCTGCAATCTTTTGCTAGGTGGCCTACCTTCTTACAATTAAAGCACTGTCCCTTAAAGGGGTAGTTTCGAGATCCCTCCATCATTGACACTGGTTTATTTGCAGTGGGTAGTGACGTCACTGTTAACTGGTCTTTTACCATCTCCCAGGCTATTTGAGCGCTGGTCTCTATATCTGTCCACTGATTGGTGGGCCTCATGGCTATGCTCAGGCTAGTTTTAACTAAAGAGTGGAGTTGGATCAGTAACATCGATTTAAATTGTTCCTGATTCTTTCCTACTGTAGCATTTGCGAATGTCTAGTTCTGGGTACGTTGATAGATATCGTACAGGCGATTACTGAAGGCTCTACGGGTCTCTTCTGGGCGCTGCTTGGTCTGATTAAACAGAGCCACTAAGTTCAAGTTTTGGATCCCTAAACAGACGAAGGCAGGAAAAAGAGTGGGAGAGCTATAGTGGTAGGGGATTCTATTGTAAGGGGAATAGATAGGCGTTTCTGCGGCCGCAATCGAGACTCCAGGATGGTATGTTGCCTCCCTGGTGCAAGGGTCAAGGATGTCTCGGAGCGGTTGCAGGGCATTCTGGAGGGGGAGGGCGAACAGCCAGTTGTCGCGGTGCATATAGTTACCAACGATATAGGTAAAAAATGGGATGAGGTCCTACAAGCTGAATTTAGGGAACTAGGCGTTAAATTAAAAAGTAGAACCTCAAAGGTAATAATCTCAGGATTGCTACCAGTGCCACGTGCTGTCAGAATAGAAATAGCAGGATAGTTAAGATGAATACGTGGCTTGAGGAATGGTGCAAGAGGGAGGGATTCAAATTCCTGGGACATTAGAACCGGTTCTGGGGGAGGTGGGACCAGTATAAACCAGACGGTCTGCACCTGGGCAGGACTGGAACCAATGACCTAGGGGGAGTGTTTGCTAGTGCTGTTGGGGAGGGTTTAAACTAATATGGAGGATGGGAATCTATGCAGGGAAACAGAGGGAAGTAAAATGGTGGCAGAAGCAAAAGGTAGAAAGATAAGGAAAGGTGGAGGGCAGAGAAATCAAAGGCAAAAATCAAAAAGGGCCACATTACAACATAATTCTAAAAGGACAAAGAGTGTTAAAACAACAAGCCTGAAGCTCTATGTCTCAATGCGAGGAGCATTCATAATAAGGTGGATGACTTAACTGCGCAGATAGCTGTTAACAGATATGATGTAATTGGGATTACGGAGACATGGCTCCAGGGTGACCAAAGCTGGGAACTCAACATCCAGGGGTATTCAATATTCAGGAAGAATAGACAGAAAGGAAAAGGAAGTCTGGTAGCGTTGCTGGTTAAAGAGGAGATTAATGCATTAGTAAGGAAGGACATTAGCTTGGATGATGTGGAATCTGTATGGATAGAGCTGAACACCAAAGGACAGAAAACGCTAGTGGGAGTTGTGTACAAACCACCAAACAGTAGTAGTGAGGTTGGGGATGGCATCAAACAGGAAATTAGGGATGCGTGCAATAAAGGTACAGCAGTTATCATGGGTGACTTTAATTTACATACAGATTGGGCTAACCAATGGTTTTCTAGACCAATATGTCGAGGAAGCAACTCGAGAGCTGGCCATCCTCGACTAGGTGTTGTGTAACGAGAGAGGATTAATTAGCAATCTTGTTGTGCGAGGCCCTTGGGGAAAAGTGACCATAATATGGTAGAATTCTTCATTAAACTAGAGAATGACGCACTTAATTCAGAGACACGGGTCCTGAACTTAAGAAAGGTAAGTTCGATGGTATGAGACGTGAATTGGCTAGGATAGACTGGCGCATGATACTTAAAGGATTGACGGTGGATAGGCAATGGCAGACATTTAAAGATCACATGGATGATCTACAACAATTGTACATCCCTGTTTGGTGTAAAAATAAAACTGGGAACCGTGACTAACAAGAGAAATTGGGGATAGTGTTAAATCCAAGGAAGAGGCATATAAATTGGCCAGAAAAAGCAGCAAACCTGAGGACTGGGAGAAATTTAGAATTCAGTAGAGGAGGACAAAGGGTTTAATTAGGAGGAGGAACATAGAGTATGAGAGTAAGCTTGCAGGGAACATAAAAACTGATTGCAAAAACTTCTATAGATATGTGAAGAGAAAAAGATTAGTGAAGACAAACGTAGGTCCCTTGCAGTCAGAATCAGGTGAATTTATAATGGGGAACAAAGAAATGGCAGACCAATTGAATAAATACTTTGGTTCTGTCTTCACTAAGGAAGACACAAATAACCACCTGGAAATACTAGGGGACCGAGGGTCTAGCGAGAAGGAGGAACTGAAGGAAATCCTTATTAGTATGGAAATTGTGTTAGGTAAATTGATGGGATTGAAGGCCAATAAATCCCCAGGGCCTGATGATAGTCTGCATCCCAGAGTACTTAAGGAAGTGGCCCTAGAAATAGTGGATGCATTGGTGGTTATTTTTCAACATTCTATAGACTCTGGATTAGTTCCTATGGATTGGAGGGTAGCTAATGTAACCCCACTTTTTAAAAAAGGAGGGAGAGTGAAAACAGGTAATTATAGACCAGTTAGCCTGACATCGGTAGTGGGGAAAATGTTAGAATCAATTAAGGATGTAATAGCAGCGCATTTGGGGAGCAGTGACAGGATCGGTACAAGTCAGCATGGATTTATGAAAGGGATATCCTGCTTGACAAATCTTCTAGAATTTTTTGAGGATGTAACTAGTAGAGTGGACAAGGGAGAACAAGTGGATGTGTATTTGGACTTTCAAAAGGCTTTTGACAAGGTCCCACACAAGAGATTGGTGTGCAAAATTAAAGCACATGGTATTGGGGATAATGTATTGATGTGGATAGAGAACTGGTTGGCAGACAGGAAGAGTAGGAATAAACTGGTCCTTTTCAGAATGGCAGGCAGTGACTAGTGATGTACTGCAAGATTCAGTGCTGGGACCCTAGCTATTCACAATATACATGAATGATTTAGATGAAGGAATTGAATGTAATATCTCCAAGTTTGCAGCTGACACTAAGCTGGGTGGCGGTGTGAGCTGTGAGGAGGATGCTAAGAGGCTGCAGGGTGATTTGGACAGGTTAGGTGAGTGAGCAAATGTGTGGCAGATGCAGTATAATGTGGATAAATGTGAGGTTATCCACTTTGGTGGCAAAAACAGGAAGGCAGAATATTTTCTGAATGGTGACAGATTAGGAAAAGAGGAGGTGCAACGAGACCTGGGTGTCATGGTACATCATTGAAAATTGGCATGCAGGCAGTGAAGAAGGCAAATGGCATGTTGGCCTTCATAGCGTGAGGATTTGAGTATAGGAGCAGAGAGGTCTTACTGCAGTTGTACAGGGCCTTGTTGAGGCCACACCTTGAATCTTGTGTACAGTTTTGGTCTCCTAATCTGAGGAAGGACATTCTTGCTGTTGAGGGGGTGCAGCGAAGGTTCACCAGACTGATTCCCAGGATGACAGGACTGACATATGAAAAAAGACTGGATCGACTAGGCTTATATTCAATGGAATTTAGAGGAATGAGAGGGGATCTCATAGAAACATATAAAATTCTGACGGGATTGGACAGGTTAGATGCAGGAAGAATGTTCCCGATGTTGGGGAAGTCCAGAACCAGGGGTCACAGTCTAAAGATAAGGGGTAAGCCATTTAGGACCGCGATGAGGAGAAACTTCTTCACTCAGAGAATTGTGAACCTATGGAATTCTCTTCCACAGAAAGTTGTTGAGGCCAGTTCGTTAGATATATTCAAAAGGGAGTTAGATACGGCCCCTACGGCTAAAGGGATGAAGGGGTATGGAGAGAAAGCAGGAATGGGGTACTTTATGATCAGCCATGATCATATTGAATGGTGGTGCAGGCTCGAAGGACCGAATGGCCTACTCCTGCACCTATTTTCTATGTTTCTAAATGGTTTAGGATCTCGGTCATATTGCATCGGCTGCTGTGCCAGGCTGGAGGACTGCGTCTGGCAGATTATCTTTTTGAGAAGTGGAACAGGCCAAGAGAAGGACTCGTGTTAAGTCTCTCTCTTCCAAGTCGGGCTGACCCCTGCTGAAATTTGCCCACCTCCTATTAACTTCCAGTGGGTTGACCCATTATTAATGGACCCCAACTCGTGGCTGCACACCATGGTGTCAGCACCAGATATGGGCCGTGAATCGGTATGGTTACTGGTAATGTGACATTGCGTATTACGTCGTAAAGAAGTGGTTACTACAGCTACGATTGGCTCTTGTGTCTCCAAGGTATCCCATCTTACACCACCACCCTGGGGATTATACTGACTGCCTTCTTCCCAATCCATCTCTCCCTTGTCCCCTTCTGATTTCTCTTTTATGGCTCCCCTTTTATGGATACCAGGGCCTTCTGCTCCCCTAACATACTTTTTAGCCTCGCTATTTCTAGTTGGCACTGGGAGTGATCTGCCTCCCTGTGTGGCTTCTTAATTACTTCCCTTAATGCACCCCTAGGATCTTCTATCTCTTGCTGGAGCCCCAAGTTTTCCAATTTATATTTTTTTAACTCTAATTTGTTTTCATCTGCTTCAATGACTGCTGTGGTATTTAAATTTGAGAGACTTTGTTGTTGTAGTAATGAAGCTGCCTGTTCTGCCCTTCTTTCTAATTGCCTAATACTGTGGTTTAATTGACCCATTTCTTGCCTTAAATGCTGTATTTCTCCATCTTTTAACTTTCACAAGTTGTAGGCCTTCTTCCTTTTGTTGTTTTATACCCTGAATCTCTCTCTCAGCTGAATCTCTTACTCGCAATTCTTTTAAATCCTGTATCTCTTTTGCCCTTTGCTCTTTTAAATCTTGGATCACTTTGGCGTCCTGTCTCATTAATTCCTTATTTCTCCAGGCACAATAAAATGCACTGAATGCCAAGAGACCGTTTGCCTGTTTCGGCCTTAGCTCTCCCTGATCTACTTTCTCCTGGATAAATGCCACGAGCTCCCCAAAGGACGCATGTTGGCCCTTACGGAAGTACAGTTCCCGTGCCTGTAACTCTTCTATGTTCGCTATGGATACCGTTTTGGATAACTTCTACTGATAAACTATCTCAACATTTCTTTTTGTTGGCTTTCTGTTCATGACCGATCCCTTCATCCTGTGTCTTTTGAATTTAACTACTGGTGGGTCCCCACTTAAACAGTTACAGCTATCGAGATGACTGCTGTTTAAGACGCAACTCTCCCGATCCGTTTAACCGTTTATAGTTCACAACATAGATTAGAATCGCAACTCCTGAAATTTCCAATTGTTCAAAAGCTGTCTTGCCAAATCTCTGGCATTAAATTGACAGCGAGACTGATTCTTTTAAAACAATTCGGAATAGTTTATTAAACACACACACATGTACATCTATCAGCAGTCGTCAGCTATCCTACGGATCGACTTAGTTACAACAGATACAATGTTACAATAATGATTTATAAAAAGGTATACGTCACTTTCCTCTGGCTGGCTGGCTGAGCACACGGTCAGCCATTTCGGCTGGTCTTGAGCGGGCAGTTTGTCGTGTGCTCAGGAAAGAAGGAGAGAAAGAGCAGTCTGTGCTTGGGTTTTTATATCCCTTAAGTCCATTGTTCCTCAAAAAGCCCCAGGATTGGGTCTTGGTTCCAGGGCAGTTCCTTATTGGCTCTTCTCTCACATGTGTCTGTCTGGAGGACCCGGTGCCATACCTTGATTAGGTTAACATCTTTTCTAATTTGGCGAGTTTCAAAGCCATGGAGACATGAACTTGGGGAAGGTATCCATTTTGTCTCTTCAAACTGCAGCCTTCCCATATAATCTACACTTTCAACATTTATACGTACACAGAATCAATTTTTGTCATTACCAAACACTTTTATTCTTTCATTCCAAAGTGCATATTGGATATTGTTGTAATACCTGATGGACGAGAGAGATTCAATACTGACCGGTGGAGAAACTGTGAATAGGGAAATGGCACAAAATTGAAATGAACAAAGGATTTAGCTGGATAGTCTCTATACTTTCTTTAGTTGCAGAATTTATTGTTTGAAATGTCTGATCCCAAATCTCAGCTGTATAACTGCATGCCATTGCTTGTGCTGGTCAATATTTACATCAAGATTCTGCATACAATATTTCCCATCTTTTGTCTGGACCATGACATTTTCTTCCCATATATCTCTAGAAAAACTAAAGAAGATTGGATCCCCTATCATATGATCAGGCAACATCAATAAGGTGTCAGCTTCTACTTTAGCATCACTTACGTGGTGTGATTTGTTAATAGATAGTGACAACTTAATACTATTGCAGCTCTTCCCCACAGGACCACTACCTCAGCAGATTAGGGATAGCCCAATATAAAAGGCAGACTTTAAAATAGTTTAGTAGATGGGAAAACTTTGGTCCTCTCAGTCATCCTTTGGTTTAGTCCTTTGTTTAACATATTGAAGTGATTCTCATTATATTACTGATCTCTTTGAGCAACCAATTGTCTAATTTGTCTAACTGTAGCTGCATATTCACCTCCCATTTATCGATATGGTCATGGGGTATTAGGTAGTTAAGTTCAGTGAAGCATTGTTCCTTTTAGAGGGACCTGTCAACAGAGAAGGCTTACTGGAAAACTACATCTAACTAGTCTCTGACTCCAGCTATCTTCATGTACTCAAAATTACTGAGAGATCCACTTGAAAGATGGAGGTTTTATGTGAACATTGGCAGAGATGGGGAAGGGGTGTACACTTTCAGGAAGACACGTTAGTGTAGTTTTGGGCATTGGTATACCCTGTACCTTTAAATTAACAGGGTTTATTGCTTGTAGTCTGCAAAGATAAGGATGGGAGAGATGGGATGTTGCATGTTTTCTGCCAGAATACTGGGGATATCAGAATGATATCTGTATTGAGTAGCACTAGATTATCCAGACTTGATTCATTCTTCTAAGATACTGGGTGTATTGCAGATATCCCAGGGTGAAAGTGATACAGAACTTTTACCTATAAAGTGGCAGGCACTGGAGAAATAAGAGTTTGCTATGGATGGGTTTATTTCTGATCAAAAGATGATGTTTGGATGGAAAAAAAGCCCAGAAGCTTATTCTTTCAGAAAACCAACCGCATGTTACAGCATCTAGTAGCTTCTTGCATGAGTCCAGCGTCCTGGCCTCAGTCATACATCATGGCAACCCCTTCCAGCTGTTCATCCTTTTTAAAAGTCTAGTCAAAGCACAGAGAAATCTACCACATTTTAATCTATTCTGTCACTCGGTATTTTTTCAGATACCTAATAAAGTTCTGATAACAACTGATTAAGTCAACTAAAGCTTTTTCACCTTGGGTGTTCCTAATGATGATTATCAAATTAAATTTGAGCATGCTGGCATCCTGTTTAATAACCTTAGTTTAAATGACAAGCTAATAAACTGAAGGTCAAATGTCCATTAGTTTTGAAATATTAGTAACCATCCAGTACAGAATAAGATATGACTTGTTCTACAAGAGTGTGACGCATGGCTCGATGATCGGGTTGATTAGTGGTTATATTTTTTCTGAAATAAGTAAGTGCAGCTGGAAGCAAATTGTCCTTGGTTGCTGAGAACACCAGAAGACCTGGAAGATTTGTGATCAAATGCCATGGGTAAGCCCAAAGCTAGATTACGATAAAAGCAGCTAACTGCACTGGCTGGAATGGAAGTGAGTGGTCTGCATCCCAGAGTACTTCAGGAAGTGGCCCTAGAAATAGTGGATGCATTGGTGATCATTTTCCAACAGTCTATCGACTCTGGATCAGTTCCTATGGACTGGAGGGTTCCTAATGTAACACCACTTTTTAAAAAAGGAGGGAGAGAGCAAATGGGTAATTATGGACCGGTTAGCCTGACATCAGTAGTGGGGAAAATGTTGGAATCAATTATTAAAGATGAAATAACGGCACATTTGGAAAGCAGTGACAGGATCGGTCCAAGTCAATGTGGATTTATGAACGGGAAATCATGCTTGACAAATCTTCTGGAATTTTTTGAGAATGTAATTAGTAGAGTGGACAAGGGTGAACCAGTGGATGTGGTGGATTTGGACTTTCAAAAGGCTTTTGACAAGGTCCCACACAAAGAGATTCGTGTGCAAAGTCAAAGCACATGGTATTGGGAGTAATGTACTGACGTGGATAGAGAACTGGTTGGCAGACAGGAAGTAGGATAAACGGGTCCTTTTCAAAATGGCAGGTAGTGACTAGTGGGGTGCCACAGGGCTCAGTGCTGGGACCCCAGCTATTTACAATATACATTAATGATTTAGATGAAGGAATTGAGTGTAATATCTCCAAGTTTGCAGATGACACTAAACTGGGTGGCGGTGTGAGCTTTGAGGAGGACGCTAAGAGACTGCAGGGTGACTTGGACAGGTTAGGTAAGTGGGTAAATGCATGGCAGATGCAGTATAATGTGGATAAATGTGAGGTTATCCACTTTGGGGGCAAAAACACAAAGGCAGAATATTATCTGGATGGCGGCAGATTAGGAAAAGGGGAGGTGCAACGAGACATGGGTGTCATGGTACATCAGTCATTGAAAGTTGGCATGCAGGTACAGTAGGCGGTGATGAAGGCAAATGGTATGTTGGACTTCATAGCTCGGGGTTTTGAGTATAGGAGCAGGGAGGTCTTACTGCAGTTGTACAGGGCCTTGGTGAGGCCTGGACTTATTGTGTTCAGTTTTGGTCTCCGAATCTGAGGAAAGGACGTTCTTGCTATTGAGGGAGTGCAGCGAAGGTTCACCAGACTGATTCCTGGGATGGCTGGACTGACATTTGAGGAGAGACTGGATCAACTGGGCCTTTATTCACCTGGAGTTTAGAAGGATGAGAAGGGATCTCATAGAAACATATAAAATTCTGACGGGACTGGACAGGTTAGATGCAGGAAGAATGTTCCCGATGATGGGGAAGTCCAGAACCAGGGGTCACAGTCTAAGGATAAGGGGTAAGCCATTTAGGACTGAGATGAGGAGAAACTTCTTCACTCAGAGAGTTGTTAACCTGTGGAATTCCCTACCACAGAGAGTTGTTAATGCCACCTTGTTGGATATATTCAAGAGGGAGTGAGATTTGGCCCTTACGGCTAAAGGGATCAAGGGGTATGGAGAGAAAGCAGGAAAGGGGCACTGAGGGAATGATCAGCCATGATCTGATTGAATGGTGATGCAGGCTCGAATGGCCTACTCCTGCACCTATTTTCTATGTTTCTATGTCATTGCAGCTGGTATTCCATGGAGAATTGATTATTGCGGATTGATTATCATCAGTACAGCCCTAAAAGAAATACTTTTTCACAAAAGAATACATTTTTTTTTCAGAACAAATCTTTTGCAGGTGTTATTAAGGCAGTGGCAATGAGTTCTGTATTTCTTTTCTCCATTCTGCATCAAAACTTCTGAAGTTGTGGCTGCTGACTTGCAAACTTTGCCTTGAAGGCAGATTGAGTATAGAGGATTTTTAGTTGGGTTGGCAGGAGTAAAGGAAAACAGTGGCTAATAATTGCGCTTCAAAGCTGTCCTATTTGCCTCGAACCTAAACCGAAGTTTCAAAGCTCTAGGATGAGTTCCTACAAATCAGCAAACTGGATGAAAAGATTGAAAGTGTGTAAGCTTGAGTTTTAGATGTTTTTATAGCTTACGGTTAATATTCCAATTATGAAGCCAATCATTACGTGGGTAGCTTTACTAAGAAAGAAAGAACAAATGAATTAGTACAGCATCTGAGGAAGTCGCAAAGCTCTTTGCCACTACTGAATTACTTTTGAAGTATAATTGATGTTTCTATAGGCAAACACAACGATCAATTTATGCATAGCAAGGTTCCACAAACAATAATGAGCTAATTCATTAGTTAATCTTGAAGGATAAATATTGACCAGGACACCAGGAGAACTCTTTTACTCCTCTTCAAATCGTGCCATGGAATTTTTATGTTCACTTTTACAAAAAGACGGGGCCTCAGTTTAACGTCTCATCTGAAAGGTGGCACCACCAGCAGTGCAGCATTCTCTCAGCAGCGCATTGAAGTGTCAGCCTCCATTATGTCCTGGAGTGGGGTTTAAACCCACAACCATCTCTGACACTTACTATAACTATTTATTTCAATGTTGCAGTGCGTGACCTGCAAAGTTAAGCAACTAGCTAGCGCAAGGACACAGGCCTTTGCCTAGACCGGCTTACACTTTAAAGATCAACAATCCTTAGACAATACCCGAGATGCCCTTTGAAATCTTGAATATGCGGAATTATTTTTTGAATAAAACGCTAATCTCAACGAAGATCTTTTTTAGTTTAAAAAAAAACACCCTAGATAAAAGGAATGGAATTGGGGTTTATAAGGATAGGTAGAGGTGGTCAGATGTTGTCTGGAGCATCATTGTTATTGAGCTGTGGGACTATGAAAATATAAGTATAAATAATGTAAATGATGAGTGTTGTGGAGAAATCTCCCGAACGGACCCACTGAAATAGTGGATCAACGCTCTTGATTGATGACAGACCCAGTGATAGGTCCGTAAGGATCTTTTATTCCGGCACATGCAGGGGAAGTTCTGTTCTTAGCCGCCGAAGACTGAAACTTGAAAAACCCAAAGGGCTCACGGATTTTTATACAGATTTCCAGTAGGCTGTCCTACAACATTTGTTGACATGAAAGACAGGAATTTAGTTCAGTCACAGCACAGCATTTGTTAAAGCATTCAGTTCAGTGAAAGCAAAGAAACATTTGTTAACCCTTATCAGACTGCCTGCTGTGTGGCCTCTATCCTTTCATCCGAGCAAATGGCAATTCTCTTGGCTTCTTGGAATGTGTTATCTCTGTAGGTTTGATCTTGCCCTGGCTTCCTGTGGCATTCTTTATGATAAATACAGCTGTTCTACGTATTCCTTCAAATCTAAAGTTCATTTTCCTATCGTATATAAGCGAGTTTTACATACAATCTGTCGATAATTCCTTACCCTACTACAATGAGGCTAGATATTCTGGAGGCCATTTGGTTGGATGGGGTGACAGAGAATCACTGACTAATTCTGGTTTGCTGGTTCTTAAGAACAAATGCTGAATCTAACAACATAGAAATATAATGTTTTAAGAAAAATTCAGCTCAAGCAACCCAGACAAAATCTAATTTGCTATAACAATGCTAGAAGTCTGCGAGGAGCTAATCAGATAACCTTAATATGAACTCTCTTTCAAAGAAATAAGCCATGTTCCTCAGTGAAAAACAGATACATTTTATACAAATTATGAGTTAACAGCTTAATTCATCCACGTGGGGTCACAAGACAGGCTGAACTGCTGATGCACAAAATGTGATGGTGTTTTATACTCCAACTTGTTAAGAGTTCAAGGTGATTGGCTGAATAAAGCTAACAATCTTTTCAACCTATCGACACACAGGCATGTGACTAAACACCTTGAGGTGTTGATGACCATAGATTTACACAGTCTGGTTTTGAGCTTTTAGACATTGTTTCACCTCACACAAATGTTAAGACATATTTCACTCAACTGGTTCAAAGAAACCAGCCATCTTATTATTGAGTGCAGTACTGAGAGGTTGCGGCATTGTCAGGTGTGCTGTTTTTAAAATGGGACATTATACTGAAGCCCTGCTTACAGTCCAGGTGGATGTAAACTCTGACACGATTGGAAGAGGAACATAATTCTCCTGATAGCCTCGCTAATATTCCATACCTCGACCAATGCCTCCAAAAACAGATTAAATGGTCATTTATACAAAAGCAAAATACTGCAGATGCTGAAATAAAAACACAAAATGCTGGAAATACTCAAGTGCATAAAATAGCATCTGTGGAGAGAGAAACAGACAAACATTTCAGGTCAATGACCTTTCATCAGTTAGAGATGTAACCAGTTTTAAGCAAGTACAGAGGCAGGGAAAAGGGATGGGGAGGAAAGAACAAAATTGCAGATCTGTGATGGGGTGGAAGGCAGGAGAGATTAAATGACAAAAGGGATGATGGTGCGAGGCAAAACAAGATGGTAATAGGACAAGTAAAGAAACAAAATGGGTCTGTTCCCTGTCCTAACCTTAAATTTGTATATTTCTCTAGTTTCTCTATCTTCCTTCTTGCCCTTTCAAAGCTCATCTTGTCAATGAACCCAACCTCTTGCTCACTCAATGCTATTCCTACTAAATTGTTGACCTCCCATCTTCCCTTCCTGGCTCCCATATTAGCAGATATTGTTAATGGTTCTGTCTCTTCAGGTATTGACCCCTCTTTCCTTCAAATCTGCCGTTCTCCCCCCTCTCCTCAAATAAAAACAACCCTTGACCTCTCCATCCTTTCTATCTATCGCCCCATCTCCAACTCCCTTTTCTCTCGAGTTCTTAAATGTGTTGTTGGCCCCCAAATTCTTGACCATCTTTCCCAGAACTTCTTATTTGAATCCCTCTAATCGGATTACTGCCCCCGCCACAATACCAAAATGGCTCTTACCAAGGTCACAATTGACATCCTGATTGAGTGCGACAAAGATAAACTATCCCTCCTCGTTCTTTTGGACCTGTCTGCAGCCTTTGACACATATTTCTTCGGTTGACTCCACAAACTCCGTTTCCTTTCCACTGATTCGATCTCTCACCCTGCCAGCTGTCTAAGGCTGACCAAGTCTGTTCGCAAGCTTGTGTCATATTTGATCACGAATTGAGCTTCCTACCCCATATCCATTCTATTACTAACATCGCCTATTTCCACCTTCATCATATCGCCCGTCTCCGCCCTTATCTCAACTTATCTGATGCCAAAGCCCTCATCCGTGCATTCATCACCTCTAGACTTGACTGATCCAATGCATTCCTGGCCGGCCTCCCTCGTTCTACCCTCCATAAGCTTGAGGTCAACCAAAACTCTGCCGCCCATGTCCCATTACGCTCCAAGTCCCGCACACCCATCTCTCCTGTGCTTGCCATACATTGGATCTCAGTTCAGCAATGCCTCGATTTAAAAAATTCTCATCCTTTCTTTCAAATCCTTCCACGACCTTGCTCCTCCTTATCTCTGTAATCTCTTCCAGCCCTATAATTCCCCATGACCTCTGCATTCTGTATATTCTGGCCTTTTGAACAACCCTGTTTTTAAGTGCTCCACATGGAAGTAGCGTCTTCAAATGCCTAGGTCCTAAGCTCTGGAATTCCCTCTCTAAATCTCTCCGCTTGTCCACTTCTCTTTCCTTCTTTAAAGTGCTCTTTAAAACCTACCTCTTCAGCCAAGCTTTTGGTCATTTACCCTAACATCTCCTTATATGGCTCGTTGTCCAGTTTTGTTTGTATGGATAATGCTCCTGTGAAGTGCCTTGAGATGGTTTATTGTTAAATGAGGCGTATAAATATTAGTTGTTGGCTGTCAAAATACAAGGGTGCCCCAAAAAACTGACACTGGTGCTTGCACCAGGAGGGACTGAAGAGGGCTCATGAACAATCCAAGGATGAAATTGTCAACAGGCAAGTTCATATGCTGTTTTTCCAGTAGGATTTTTGGGCTTCTTCAGGCCTGCACCTGCTCCCTTGTTTAGGAACAGCAGTAGGTCATTAAACCACTTGAGCCTGTTCCACCATTCAGTTAGATCATGGCTGATCTGTATCTCAACCCCATAATCTACTTTTGCTCCATATCTCTTGATACCCTTACCTAGCGATCTCATGTTCGAAAGTTTCAATTGATCCAACATCCACAGCCATTTGGGGAGAGAGTTGCAAATTTCTACTACCTTTTGTGTTTAAAAAGTGCTGCTTGATTTCACTCCTGAATGCCCTGGCTCGAGTTTTAAGATTATTCCCTCTCTTCTCTCCTCGCAACCCCCCCGCCCCATACCATTCCTTTGTTCTAGAATCCACCACCAAAGATAATAGTTTCTCTCTATCCTATCAAATCCTTTTATCATTTTAAAAGCCTCAATTAAATCACTCCTCACTGCTCTAATCTCAAGGGAATACAAGCTAATTTATGAAACCTGTCATCATAATTGAACCCTTTAAACCCCAATTTCATTCTGGTGAGTATGTGCTGCATTCCCTCCAAGGCCAATATATCCTTCCTGAGGTGTGGTGCCACAAACTGAACACAGTCTGACAAAGGCTCTCTACAACTGGAGAATAATTTCTTTGCTCTGTGTTCTAGCTCCCTTGAAATAAAGGCCACCATTACATTAGCCTTTTTGATTGTTTTTAGTACCTGTCCACTAGATTTTAGTGATTTCTGTACATGGACACCCACATCTCTTTGCTCCTCCCCAGTCCCTAGTTTCTCATAATTTAGAAAATACACTGCTTTGTCTTTCTTGGATCCAAAGTGGATGACCTCACACTTCCTTACATTAAACTCCATTTGCCACAGTTTTACCCACTCACTTTATATCCATTTGTAACTTCCAGCGCCCATCTGCACTACTTCCTGTGCCTCCCAACTTGCAACCTGCAAAGTTTGATATTCCTTCATCCAAGTCATTGATAAATATGGTGAAAAGCTTGAGGCCCCAGTACAGATCCCTGGGGAACACCACTTGTCACATCCCGCCCTGTTTCTGCTCTCTCTTTTCATTGCAAGTCCCCGGCATGGGGTGGGCCCATGCAGGTGGGACAGGCACGTGAGCCATGTTAATTTCCGAGGAGGCAAGTTGTGCAATCTGTGCCCCTCACAGGTACTGGACACTTCAGGGATGCTGTGCCAGCCTGGCATCCAGCATTGGAGGTTGGGAATAAAATCTGTCTCATGAGAAAACAAGAGAAGCCATCGATATAAGTTTCATTTTTGCTACAGGCTTGTTGGACCGGGAAATACATATATATTTTTTTGTCCATGACTTCTCTTCACTTATCCGTTTTAAACACAATACTCAAAGGAGGTTACACCTTATTTTGTGCTTTATTATAGCAATATAGTCATGTGAAAAAGCTGATGCTGGTGAATTGAGAGAAAGAGGATTATCTCTGCAAGGGAGACCGACAAATGAAGATAGAAGGTAAAGGGCCTGTACTTTTGGTCCTTCCCCACAAGAGAGGCAATAATAGCTGCTAGCTGTGTCCACTCTGTGTGGGTTCATCATAACCAGCGTACAGACACAAATTGTTCCATTCAGCAATCATCCACCGCTCCCATTTCTGAGAGATCTGGCAAACTACCCACAATTCAGTATAGTGCTGGCCAAGCAGAAAATGTCTACATGTTGGCCTTTGATTCTTTTGTAAGTGAATTGTGTCTATTAGCAAAAATTTGTGTGGTTTGTAATGTCATGTGTTCAGTATTAAAAGGATTAACAGTTCATGCTGAAGTGGCTTGTTATAATGTTATCTGCTTCTGTGTTAATTTAGTTGGAAGGACAAGTGGTAGCACTGCTGGTTCAAAACCTGGAACGATTGGATGAGACAGTGAAAGAAGAGGCCGATGGCGTTCACAACACATTAGGTATGTTGTTTTGCCTGAAATATATTTTCCCCTACAAAGCCTCTTGTAATGGGATTCATGACTAAGGGGCAATGTATGCAGCCTTCTTTGTGGTGTTCCTGAAGTTAAATTGTAATTGTGTGCTTTACCTTATTTAAATCAAAAGCAAAGCACATCCAGCAATAACGTAGAATATAGTTCTAGGGAAAACTGCATCCCAGTTCTAAAGACGAAGTAGTTAGTAAAGCTGAAGCATGTGATTAAGACTCATAGAAAATGGCCATGCCTGTTACATTTGTGTGAAAAGTGCAGCCAATATTTCAAAGACTATATCAAAATACTTTCTCACTTATAAGATTACTGAATCTCATTTCTGAAACATTTCCTTTTAAATTGCATCCTATGTTGAGTCATTGACAATAATATTGAAAGTATCACAACGTAGAAAATTGGATCTTGTGTTTTACCCAACAACTGATTTTTTTTTCTACCCTACCATAAACAGGCATATGGATCATCTCTAGCTAAAATCCTTAAAGAGCTCTGTCTTAAATGGCAAAACAAAAGGTTTACTTGTATGCAATGTTCAATAGGCTGGTTTGATTAAACATTGCGAATACAAAATGTTTTTTGATGTTGCTTACAGAAGCACAATTAAAAATGGGATCTTTCTCTAGTTGTAATGGTCTCTCTGCTTCTCTCCCACTCTCATAACTCTTATTGTCTCTCTCTCTCTCTGGTTCTCAAACACTTTGGACTATAAGTTGTGGCCCCTACCGGTGCATACAAGGTGCGCACGCAGCCATAGGGGTCTGATAGGTTCGGGGTTTTCACGAGCGAAGCAAATGCGCGAAAACCCCGAACTTGCGATCTGTCAAGAATCTTGGGAAAATGGCATACACGGGTGGAGAGTTGGGCTTGCCCGTGAAATTCTTACACCTGGTAAAAACAGGTGTAAGGCCTGCTTTTACCAGCATAAGAGTTTTTAAAAAACAGAAAAATAAATGTTATCAATAAAAAATACATTTTAAAAACCTGTGAAATATTTTTAGCCCCTTTAAAACATGTAAATTTATTTTTCAAAAAATTACATTTTTTGCTTTAAATATTGAATTAACTGCCATTTTGATTAATTTTAAATATGTGACGGTTTAAAAAAAATTATTTGATGTCTAGATGTATTTTTTGGGGTATTCACATTCATACTTATAAGGTTTCCATACATAATGGGGATGCCCTTCTGTCATTTGTTAGGCTGACCCACGTGATCCCAGGGGAGCTTGCAATCCACATGCACCCCTGAGATATGTGGGCCTCTTCCCATGGGTACCCGTAGAGCCCTAGGACCGCAAATCTCCATACCGCTCAGATAACCAGGTACGTGGGCATTTTATTTCCAGGTCGGAGGCATTTCCACGCCGGAAGCTTTCGACTGCAAATTTAGGGCTACTATGTTTTCAGTACAACTCCCACTTTCACACGTTGCTTTATTGATTTATTCAAATTTGTGATGTTTGCTATTGTTAAGGTCAAGGCATGTATTAACATGGCAGCTGGCAGGGAGGGGAGGTTACTTCTTGGGCTGAGTAGGGGTTTGTACCTTTGTGTGTAACCTGGCCAGACTGCATATCCACTCCAAGCCAGATTTCTGTTATAATATATAGCCAGTAACTCACGTGTGAGAATCTTGAGAGCTCTCAGGCCTGAGTGAGTAGAGGGTCAAGGTTTCTGGTAGAGGGTAGGCATGAGGCTGGGATTGGGTGAGACTTGAAGGCTAAGAAGGAGGGTATGGGGGAGGAGTGTGCAGTGCTATGACTGGGAAGGCTATGACACCCAAGGTTAGCGCTGGGTTGAAGTGGGGCTGAATGGAAGCAGGCACCCAGCAGCTGAGAATCTATCATCATGGTGTCTTAGTAGCAAGCAGCAGGGCTGCTGCAGAAGCAGGTGGAGAATTGTCATTATCAGAGTTGCTGGGTGTGAGGCAGCAAGTTGATGAGGGCTAGGAAACAGTGCAAGGCTAGGATGTGTGGCGGGAGCATGGCCTGGAGCTGTCGTGCATAGGGTACTCGAACAACTGCTTTGAGAAGGTGAACTGGAGTACTATGGACAGATTTAATTGGGAGGGAGTTGAGCCAGGCTGGGTATAGGAGGGAGCAGAGAAAACACGAGGCAGAGCAAGTTTAAAATACCTGCTGTAGGGGAGTAGCAGAGGTGAAATGGAGCTTTATCGTGATGACAAAAAATAGATCAAAATAATTTTCCACAAATTCAATTGATCCATAATCCTGGGATCTGATGGACTATGCTAACCATGTAACACCAGCCATGTTGCATTGTCAGCAATGCAGATCTAGTTCAGGAGGATCACAGACGGATGTTACTGTGCTTTGCCCTGGAGATGCAGTCTTTGATTGCAATTTTGCTATTGTAAAATTAATCTATCACTTTCTTTTTAATGTAAAAGGTTCATTAATCTTCTCCCTTTTATGGTTTGAAGGCAAACCTAAGGCTCATAGTGCAGGACGAGCATTCGATTTTGTGTAAAAGTACTTAACCAGATGGTCTGACGGTGGCAGAATTGAATTTCTAATTCTGGCAATGCTGCAACTTTAAGATCCATCATTGCATTAGTGAATTTTAGGTTTTCGAGCCAATAATTCACAAACTCAGCACTGGCAAAGCAATGATTGGAAATCGTGCACCCTGTGCAGCTGATAATTTTATAAGATTTTTGACCATTACTGCTCCATTGAGTTGGCGCTCAACAAGCCTGAGCAAAATCACTGCCAGTGAAAGCGAGAACCAATCAGGAGGAACTAGTCAATCTGTGGATTTAATTGGTTTTTCTAAATCCCATTACTTTCAATGGGAAATGTGCTACCGAGTATGTTTACTTGTTTTATGTTGCCTTGGCTTATATTAGGAAAGGAGCACAGCAATGTGGTTGTCAAGCCCAGTTAATCTTTTCGGATGGAAGGCCCAGTTGTATTATAAAATGAACCCACCAGTGGGAATACTAATGGGGATACTACCTGGGGACGCTAATTGTCTGTGACACCAGTTCGGCTGTTTGCACACTTCTATTACTTTTTTAATTTATTTCACTCTCTACACTCTATATCAGAATGTTTCACCTGCTTTGGCCTCATTTCAGTGAAGTGCTGAGAAACCTACCCTGATTTGCAGCATTTGTAATGACAGCATTTCAGACTGAAAGCAGCAACCAGCCTATTTGAAATGAAATGCTACAAATTGCAAAAAAAAATCCTTTCCAAGAGTTTTTGAATAGTATGTATTATGTATCTTCTATATACACATTAATCGATCTCTCGTGCTTTGTTTGCATATGATAAGTCAGAGAATATGGTCACTCTCTTACCTATCTCTGATGTCTTCATATTCCTGCTTTTACCTCTTTTCTCTCTCCTGCTTTTTTCCCTCTTGCCTCGTCCTTTTTCTTCATTCTTTGTTCTCAACCGCTTCTCTCATTCTTTCCTTTCAAGTGGTGAGTGGTATAGAAAGGAAATGCTGGAGCCTGATTTTTGGGATGGGGGTTGTGTGGAAAATGTGGCTGCCTTTCACTCGTTTCCCTTACCCCTTCACCATCTCACCTTGTATTCCTCTTCCTACCATCCCGTCACTCCTGTGACTGCCCCTACCTCTTCCCCCTTGAACAAGCCATTCAATCCCTGTAACCTCCCCTCACCCTTGCTCCGCTGTCCTCGCCTCATCCTGAAATCTCCATCCACTCTACTCCTTGCTGCCCCCCAAGAGTGGGTATAAGAGGTTAGAGGCCCTGAAACCTCAAACCGTGTCCCTCAACCTTATTTCCCTCTTTGTTTCAAAATTAATTGAAGGTAAACAAAAATACCCCATCAATACAACAGACTGGATGGTACTGATGCATCCTGGGAAATTAGGTACACTGCACAATTGTTCAGAATCCGAGCTCTCGGCAAATGATTCAAGTCCAAGCCTAGGCTTTTGGGAGAGGTTGTAACCTTCAAGTAAATACTTTAATGAAGGCATCAAAAAGGCAGAAAAGACAATTGAATGGCTAGGTTTAATCATGGTATTGTGAAATACATATTTTTTTCCTTTTTATTCTTTTGTTTAAAACCATAGCGATAAAGGCTGAATGGAAAAAAAAATCAGAATACGTTTTGGGGGATTTGTATAAATCCAGTGGCCAGATTGTATGATTTAAGGATAATATACCCTTTAAGTATAAAAAGCAGCAGTGTCACACACTGTTAACATTTAAATTAGCTGTCGCTGTGCCAGCTACAGATACTTGAGGCAAACACTAGGAGGCATTTGAGAATGGTCCAGGTTGATTTGCCCTTGCATGATTTTTCCCTGTTCATTGACTTTTCTAGACAGCCAAGCTAAGGAATCAAAAGAGAGTACATGAAGCATTCTGCAGTGCATTCAACTACGTATAATGTACAAATAGATCATGTATCTTTTATTTTTTCATTCCATTTAATGATTAAGTTAGTGAGTTTGTTTTGTACGGTAAATGTGTCCCTCTAACTGCTTTTGCACTATTTAAGAATTGTACGACTATTTTTCATAGGAGTCTGCCAGTCATTAGGTAATTCTATTTTTTATTGCTTTTTTATCATTGCAGTTTAACATTGAGAACATTAAACATTGATAAATGTTGTATAGTTTCCTGGTGAAATGTGTGTTCATTGTCTTGCAGCACAGTATGTTAACAGTAGATTTAAAGAGCTTGTTCATTATTCACCAAATGCATATCTCCGTGCCAAGCAAATAAATGGTAGGCTGGAATCGCAAATCTCTTGTTTTGGAAGAAGAATATTGCCAGGTTTCTACCGGAAAAGCTAAAAACAAACAAATTTACAGTTCTGCACCATTCAGCTTATTCAGTATCAAATTTTGCAATCTATTAATTGTGTTGATTAGAAGTTGCAATCGGTTAATACTGTTTTTTAATTTCCACAGCCTGCTTTATTTACTAGGATTTTTTAAAATTTGGAAAATAACAGTTCTATTGATTTATTTTTGGGGGCAGAGGTGAAAATTGAGGAGAAAGTGTAGAAGGCATACAGTGTCTCTGATTGAGATTGCTGAAAAATGTGTAACTGCTTGGGACACTCAAAGGGGATTACATTTGATGGCATTCTGCTAGTCACCAGTGTTTAAATTTGATCCTTGTAGTGGTTCAGTGCTAAAATTAATTTCCATTCCTTACACAGCTGGCAGGACTGGATCATTTTTTACATTTTGCCAGATTTCTGTCATGAGTGTATATCACATTAATGAAAAATCAATAGCATAAAAATTACCTAATTAAAATCATTTCTTGTGCGACAGTCTGTCTGTCAGTCTGCACAGATGCAAACCCATCTGTGTACACATTTAGCACAAGGAATGAAGCGTGGATTCTATATGACACACTTTTATAATACATCAGATTGATCCAAATAGCTTGGCCTAGACATTTGTGATGTTAAATCTTGAGTTTTTCAAAGCTTGTTATTGTGGATTTTTGTTGTTGTTACTATCAAGATGAACGATGAACAATTCGTATTTGAGAAACAGGGTGGAGATACTATAAAAAGGAATGGTAAAGGCTTTTATAAGTATACTAAAAGTAAAAGTATAGAGAGGGGTAAAACTGTTCAGGAATGAAGGGAGTAATCTAGTTGTGCTGGATAATGGTATGGCAGATATATTGAATATTACATCAGTTTCTACAAATGGTGAAAGTAAGAGTGTAGGTGTACTAGAGCAGTGGTTCGCAAACTAGAGTCCGAGGAGACGTTTTGGGTGGTTCGCGAAACATTGACCAATTATTCATTGGACAAGATCTCAGAGAAAGTGCAGACTGTAAAAATGAACGAGTGAGGACTGGGGAGGAGGCGGGACCAGCATGTTCACATTCGGGTTTCTTCCAATGACCTCACTGGTGTCTGTGGAAGGATAGTGGAAGTTGGCTGGCGAAGGGCGACTGAAAAACTTTTCCCGATCCAGTTGTGTAGGATAATCTTGGATCATTTAATGTCGGCGAGTTGAAACTGCTGCTGGGCCGAATCGAGCCGAAATTCTGCTACTGTGGCAGCACGGATTTATGTGCTGGAAAGTTTTGAAGAAGTTGCGCAGTGGACGGAGTGAGGCTGTTGGAGATCCGGTGCTCGTCAAGTTGCCAGGCTGTTGGTTTTTTTAGCGGGGTGGGGGTGGGGTGGGGGGGAGGAGAAGAGAGTTTTGTTCGCGTGTCGCTGGATGGAAATGACAGGGTACGGGCTGGCTGAGAGCTGGAAATGCAAGGACTTGTTCCTGGCCCGCTGAGAACGTCCTGGCCGCGAAATTTTAAAACATCTCACAAAGGATAGACTGACTCTGCAGTGAGAAGCAGGCACACCCATCTCACTGATATCTGTAAATAAATACATTTTCTTAAAAGCATTATTAAAACATACTTTACATGCAGCACTTTCATGTGAGTATTTAGTTGGATGGTCTGTGATTACTAATCGATTTGAAAAGGGACTCTTCAATCAAAAATGTTTGAGAGCCACCGTATTAGAGGAGGAAGTTTCTTGAAGTGAATAGATAAAAGGAATGCAGTAGATGTAGTTTATATGGATTTTCAGATGACACAAGAGGGAATGAAGCAACGAGCTAGGAGTAATGAGTATTGTTCAGATTGGAAAATGGGTTGAAGTGCTGTAGCCTTAGGGTCAGTGCTGGGTACAATTTTGTTCTTTTATAAAAAGATGATTTGGATGTGGGCATGACATTGAAATGTGCTGATGACAGAAAAGTATATGGTATGGCAAACAGTGAGGAGGACTGTTAAAAGATTTGGGAGGACATGCAAAGGTTATGAGAACAGTGATGCAGGTAGCAAATGCAATTTATCGTGGAAATGAAAGATTGTGCATTTTGGGAAGAAGACATGGAATGGAGTGTATATAGATTTTCAGATAATATTTCATAAGATATCTTAAGAGGCTTCTTACAAAAATTCAGGTGAGTGGTCTAAAAGGAAATGCAGTAGAATGGATGACTGGTTGGTTGGCAGAACTTAGTGGAAAGATGTTGAAGAGTATGGCAGAACACAGACGTAGGAGTTCAAATACATAATTCTGTGAAAGTGTATATAAAGATGCATGGGATAAACGAGGATTAAGAGATGTATGTGATAATCAAGAATAACGAGCATGGGTTTGTTAAAAGTAAGTTGTTTTTGACATTAAGGCATAAGCCATTAAAATGGCCAGCAGCATTTTGTGGTTTTTAATAGAATACAAAAGAAAAGATATGCAGGTACAATGTCTCGAATCCGGCTGTCCGTAAATCGGAATTGTCTGAAAACCAGACATTTTGAGGTGGCCAAGATGGCGACGGGCGGCGAAGGAAGAGGAAACCAGTAAAAGCCGGTTTTAAAAAAAATGCAGTGTCAGGATTCGGTAGGCGGTGAGGAACAGCGGGTGGCGAGGAGCGGAGGAGGAGCGGTGGGTGGCGAGGAGCAGAGGATAGGCAGGTGGCGAGGAGCGGAGGATGGGCGGGTGACGAGGAGCGGAGGATAGGCGGGTGGCAAGGAGCGGAGGATAGGCGGGTGGCAAGGAGCGGAGGGTGACGAGGAGCAAAGGATAGGTGGGTGGCGAGGATAGGCGGGTGAGGGGAGCGGAGGGTAGGTGGGTGGCGAGGAACGGAGGATTGGCGGGTGGCGAGGAGCACCAACAGCAAGGTCCGAAATCCGGGAAACCCCGAAAATCGGCACGGCTCGGTCCCGAGGTTGACGGATTTCAGACGTTGATTTTCTTGTCCGAATCCCGGCAAGGTCTCGGTCCCGAAGTTGACGGATTTCAAACGTTGTACCTGTAGTTAAATTATACAAGACTGCAGTTTGGGCACCCAAAAGAAACGGACGTTGAAGCCATAGTGAACGTACAGCATAGCTTCAGCAAAGTGATATCAAGGATGAGAAACTATAGTGGTAAGGAAAGTCTTAAGATATTGGGACTATTTGCACATGAGCAAAAAAGGCCAACAGGATATTCAATAGATGTGTTCAAAATCAGGACGGATGTTGCTTGGTTGTTTTGAGCAAACAACTTTGGTTGAGGAGTTAGTGAAGACAAAGGTTAGGACAAATTTCTTTAAACTGAGTCATTCAAGCATGGACTGTTTTGCCATGGGTAGTAGATATGACAGAGCCCATTGCACTTTTTTAAGGGACATGTCAATAAACATTTGAGGAAGATACAGTGGGATTAGTTTTGGATTTCTCTCTAGAAAGATCTGGCACAGACACAATGGGCTGGATTTTCGGCTTGATTGTGCCTCTGTTTGTGCCCCGGAGGAGCGATAAATAGTGTTTCTAGGCATAATGCCAGGCGTCCAGCTTTTGCTGCCCAGCTGGCAAATTCGGATCGTGGTTTGCAATGGCGCAAAAATGTTTTCACCCTGCCCTCTAGTTTCACTGAGATCATGACGTTAATCATTGTGCAACATTCCATTAGCGCCCTGGATGCAAAGTTTGGCCCTAACGCCTCATTTAACGCCTGCCCCAGGAAACGTCTGATAAATCAGGTGTTCCCAGGGCGCAGGAGGTGGTATTGGCAGCGTTTTTAAAGAGAGGGATGAAGATTCTACATCGCAGGTCACATTGACTGCAACGGTAGCGCACATCACGCTGCGTGAAGCTCCGACTTGCAAACGACACTTTTACATGCCATGACAGTGCCCTTACAAGGTGAGTGAGAAAATGTTATGGGGACATTACTAGTTCACCAGCGTATCATGCTCCATGCTATTGCCAGGCAGCGTCAAGCTAGAAGAAGGGCTCTTGGCCATGTCAGCCTGCGGATGTTGAGAGGCCTAAGATGTCTGGGGAGGAGGGTGTACACCCCCTCCCCCACAGGTTTACAGGCACCAAGGCTCATACCGCCAGCTCTCTGATGAGCAGTGTGTGAGAAGGCTGTGCTTCCGAAAGGAAGTGCTGACAGAGACATGCCATCTTCTACTGGCAGGCCGATGCCTGGACTGCTCTGGAGGCAGCCTTCAATACTCCCTTCAACAGGTATCCGAATTCATTGTGTGTGCTGCATGTTGCAAAACATGGCCAGCATGAGGACCCAGGCATTGCCAATGGGGATTGCAGGCCCACCTCAGGAGGAGCGAGACAGCGAAGAGGAGCCTGGCGAGGCCCCCATTGGACAGCCACACCATCCACGGGGGAGGCAGCATGAAGATGCTGCCGAACCAAGAGTCGCAGGTCGCCAGCTCGTAATGGACCGGCTCTCCTAAATGGAGGAAACTGAGGGATGGAGCTAATACTGGGCACGCTATGTGCACATCTCCGGTATACGTTGGAATAATGCACAAGACACCAATGGCAAATGATGAATCATAAATTTTACTGCAACAAAGTTACAAAAATGCCCCTCAGCAAAATAAAACCATACAATATACAAGGTTATGTTGCAGGGCACTAAACAACAACACAACTTTTTTTAACGCCGCGATTTTTGGCTAGGGTGCAAACATTTCCTTGTGTAACGCCTGATTTTGCGCCCCTGATCATGGAACCTCATATTTTACAGACTAGGGCGCAAACTTTTTCCAGGCAGTATCAGGACCGCCCTGCCACCATTACCGCTCCAAAATCTCAAAAGCTGAAAATCCGAGTTGAATAACCTCCTTCTGTGGTGTAAACTTTTATGGTTCGAAAGTTGCACTACAGGGCTATCTTGCATCTTCCTATTTGTATACCTCCACCCCAAATTCAGCCCAACCTCTCTTTGTAAGTCTGCATGATTGGTGAGACTCAGATATGTTTAATTTGGGGAAGAGAACAAAGCTATCAATTTAAATCCACATGAGTCACATGAGATTAAGGTCTGTAAAATTTTGGATTCTATTGTATTTAATGGAAGTGAACCGCAGCCTTTGGCTTACGATACCTGTTCTTATTTACATGACTGAGATTTTCCCTTCTGTACACCCAATTTTGAGCTTCTGACATTTGAAATTGTTGCTACTTTCTTAACTCTTGTCCAATACAGAGAAGTTTGACACTTGACTCTCAGTAAAAAACCTCCAGTTGTTCATTTTTTTTTTTAACTGCTGCATAAATCTGGGCCTTCAGAACTGAAAAACTTTGCTTTAATGTAGATCTCCTGAATTTCGCCAGAAGTGTAGAGCATTTCAAACCCGGATGCAACACGATTGGGGGACATGTGTATAATTCTGCTACACTGCTACTTTCCTCTCTTTCCCTTCCCTCCTCCACCAATAAAATAAATTGCTACCGCTGACCTTGACAGCACACTTGAACCGTATATTTGCAATGCAATCTATACTGTTTCCATCAGTAATTAGCTATGTATAACCACCTTCTGCTGGCTCACCTTTATTGCTAGCACTCAGGTCTGCTAGAGGGAATGAGAGAGTTGGGCAGGTTGTACATATTTTCTAGACATGCTGCTGGTCAAGAAGTACTGAACTATAATTGCCAAAGGGTTTAAATCCAGAATTAGTATTCCATTGGCTCGTGTATGTATCACTGTGTTCGGAAACTACAGCTGCATAACATCTGCACCTCATGGAAAGTTTGTTTTCAGTCTTTTCTTGTATGAACTCAGTAGATGTGTCCTGGTCACATGATATTAGTCTTTGTAGTGAGAGCTATCTGGATCCAGGTGATAAAGTATTTTGCACAGTTGGAGGGAAACAGAAGAAATCCCGACTGATATGGGTTGTTCCAAGCAAACCGCAGCGAACCACTTCCCCTCAAAACCAAATTCTTTCTTCCAAATTTCTCTTGATTATAAAAATATCTATAGCATTAATGCTTCCTTCTGTTTTTCACTGATTCAATTTATTTGACAACCATGTGTCCTTCTGTCAACTCCTATAATTGCGTCAAGTTGACAGGATAGAATTAATTTTCCCCCAGACTAGAAGGGGAAATCGGGGCCACTCCAGAAGGATCGGGGCAACATTGCTGCAGTCACAACAGTGGCAGTATTTGGGAAGGTTACTGCCATGTGTCCACCAAGAAGGAAGCTTAAAAATTCACCCCTATCTTGGGTTAGTCCGATGATTTTGGATTAATTGAGGCTACAGTAAACTTGTACAAGCTCGTTTTGTATTTTTTTCTGTAATGTATTCTTTCTTGCTTCGATAAAACCTTGAGGTTGTGGAGCAATTGCTTCTGATCGGCTGTCCTCCCCTCTGGAAGCTGTCTGGATTTGCTATGGAAAAATGGAAAGTGATTGTTCAAATTTTATGAAATAATGTTTTAAAATATATATATGGGTATAAAAAAAATTGACAAGTGGCTAAGTTTAAATTAATTTGTGTGTCTTTTCAAGGAGAGAATGGAAGGAAGCCTTATTTAAAATTTCTGCTCAAAGAAGCAGACAAATGCTTCCCGAAGAGCTCAGCTTCATGCAGTAGGTCAGCAAAAGGTTTATTGTCTCTCTTAATTTGCTCTTGAATTGTGTAATCACTATGCCTTCTCTTTTTCACACAGCTATTATAGAGAACTTGGCTGAATTTCGCCCTGAAATGTGTACTGAAGCAGCTCAGCAAGGTCTTCTGCAGTGGATGTTGAAGCGAATAAAGGTATCGCTTAATTAGAATGAAGTACTTATTGAAACACTTTTTTTAAAGTTCTCAATTGCCTTTTTAAAAAAAAAGTATTCTCAGGGACATAGGTGTTGCTGGCAAGGCTGACCTGACATTTATTGCCTGTCAGGGGTTGCCTATGAGACGCTAATGGTGGGCTGTCTTCTTGAGCCGCTACAGTCAGTGTGATGAAGGTGCTCCCACAATGCTATTAGTGTTGCAGAATTTTGACCCAATGACAATCAAGAAACGGGGATATATGTCTAAGTCAGTGGTGTGAGAGTTGGATGGGAATTTGATGATGCTGGAGTGCATCCTGTAGATAGTACACACTGCAGACACAGTATGTGTGGTGGAGGGGGTAGATGTTTAGGCTTTTAGACTATAAGCAAAACATTATGTTGGCCTATAATTATGCTCAACATTTGTTGATTTATACTATCCAATTTTATTTACATTTTAAGTCTTTCCATATTTTTGTCTGAAATCTAGTTAGTTCTAAAATGGTACTAATGAAACTGTTTTTGGGGAAACTATTTGTGCGGAACAACTTACCCAATAGGCGCAAACTTCTAAAGGTAATTATTTTTCAGAAACAACAAATTCTAGTTTGTAATCTCTAGCCTTAATATTTAAAATGAGCAAAACCTTTTGAAATGGCCATTTCATAGTCAAAGTCTTATCTGGTGTAAAATAAATGTTTAGATTGGCTATTAATTTGACATTTCTATTTTTCTTGCGGTACTCTTCTATTACATTTGGATTAATCCCCACAGATAGTCCAGGTGGGGTCGGGAATAGCTTTAGGATTTGTTGAACAGTGCGCAGACTGCCCCTGAAGGATACGATCCTGGTTTAACATTGACTCATATTTCTGTTGGAAGAAAAAGTTGACATAACAAGTTGATCTATAGATGTTGTGAAGCAAGAGTGCGTGCAAATGCCTGTTCCAATGAACCGGTTATTATTGCTATGTTGTAGAGCTCTTGGATTTCCCACTGCCCTCCACTCCCATCCCAGCTAGATCTGAGATGTTCTTTACAAAATGAAATTTGATTTGGATCTTGGGGCTACAGTGATTCCAAAACAGCAGTCTGAATAAATTGTAGGCACTTGATGTTTTGCAGAAAGCCCATCCTTCTCCCTCCATTTTTTGGGGTTAAAATCAGCATCTGGCAATCAACTCTTCTGTACATATGTGGAGAACAGGCTACCTCCCATTATATATTCTTCAGCCCAATGTGTTGAATTTTGCAGTGTACCAACAAGTTATAATCAATGTTGTTTTATTTTTAAAACAGGCCAAGATACCTTTTGATGCCAACAAGCTTTACTGCAGTGAAATTCTTGCCATCTTGCTTCAGAATAATGATGGTAGGGTTTACTTTGTGAATATTTAGAAGAGTGAGTATGTGAAAATAGTAAAATGAACAGATGGTAAATATTCCCCTCTTTGAACCCCACAATGGTTTTGTCTATCTGGTAGCTTTATCTGTACAGGTGATCACTTATTTATTTACCACCCTACTGTCAGTGTTTCACAAACACTAACTTGTCACCTAACAACTTACCCAATAGGCACAAACTTCTAAAAGTAATTATTTTTCAGAAACAATGTAATCTTTGTAGCCTTAATATATAAATTGAGCGAAACCTTTTGAAGTGGCCATTTCATATTCAAAATGGTGAAGCTTCATCTAGCTTTAGGTTGCTTTTTTAAAAAAAAACGTGTATAGTGGGAAACCTAGTGTCAATTAATACTGACATATCGGATCTGTGTTTGAAGAGGTATCCAATAGAATTGCCTTGGAGTAGACATCGCTCCAATTCCCATTGCTTTAAGCCTTAGTGGCTTGCAGCTGACAAAGTTTAGAATTGCCAACACCTTTCAATAAGATCATGAAAAGGGGATAGGTTATTGTGGACAGTACTCAATTCATAATCACTATTCTGCACTACACTACAAAGCTTAATATTAAGATGAAGATGTGGAGTAAAAATACCGAATTTTGTAATGTATGTCTGTGTGTGTGTGTGTTGATTGATGTGTGTGTAATGGATATTCTGAAATTTTGCATTTCACATTTAAATTAATTTTCAGTTGGATTCTCCTCTCAATGAATGGATCTCTGTTCAACAATCTGATGCCAATATACATCAAGCTCGCACTTTAACCATTCAAATTCTTAGCTACATAATATCTTTGCTGTAACTGACGCATGCTAACCTGTAATGTTCCATGATCACTTAGTTAATATTTTACCCCAAAGAGGAATTATTGAATAAATTACTAACTTTTGAAGGGATTTATCCATCGTTGGCTGCAGTTGCTGAGATTGCAATGTCTGTCTTATTGGATGGTTCAATATTTAGTTAAATATATTGGGCTGAAAATTCGGGCCTCGCCGGGTTCGCACGAAGTGCACACGGACCCGGCGAGGCCTCGCAAAAGCTGGTTTTCAGGGCGCAATGCACGTGTGCCAAAAAACAGCTTTTCCAATCTGTCAAGATTTCTCCGTACAGATCCTCCACATCGCTGGGAGAAGGACATTCGCGTGGGAGGGATTGGGCTATTTACATAGAAACATAGAAAATAGGTGCAGGAGTAGGCCATTCAGCCCTTCTAGCCTACACCGCCATTCAATGAGTTAATGGCTGAACATGCAACTTCAGTACCCCCTTCCTGCTTTCTCGCCATACCCTTGATCCCCCGAGTAGTAAGGACTTCATCTAACTCCCTTTTGAATATATTTAGTGAATTGGCCTCAACTACTTTCTGTGGTAGAGAATTCCACAGGTTCACCACTCTCTGGGTGAAGAAGTTTCTCCTCATCTCGGTCCTAAATGGCTTACCCTTTATCCTTAGACTGTGACCCCTGGTTCTGGACTTCCCCAGCATTGGGAACATTCTTCCTGCATCTAACCTGTCTAAACCCGTCAGAATTTTAAACGTTTCTATGAGGTCCCCTCTCATTCTTCTGAACTCCAGTGAATACAAGCCCAGTTGATCCAGTCTTTCTTGATAGGTCAGTCCTACCATCCCGGGAATCCGTCTGGTGAATTTTCGCTGCACTCCCTCAATAGCAAGAATGTCCTTCCTCAAGTTAGGAGACCAAAACTGTACACAATACTCCAGATGTGGCCTCATCAAGGCCCTGTACAACTGTAGCAACACCTCCCTGCCCCTGTACTCAAATCCCCTCGCTATAAAGGCCAACATGCCATTTTCTTTCTTAACCGCCTGCTGTACCTGCATGCCAACCTTCAATGACTGATGTACCATGACACCCAGGTCTCGTTGCACCTCCCCTTTTCCTAATCTGTCACCATTCAGATAATAGTCTGTCTCTCTGTTTTTACCATCAAAGTGGATAACCTCACATTTATCCACATTATACTTCATCTGCCATACATTTGCCCACTCACCTAACCTATCCAAGTCACTCTGCAGCCTCATAGCATCCTCCTCGCAGCTCACACTGCCACCCAACTTAGTGTCATCCGCAAATTTGGAGATACTACATTTAATCCCCTCGTCTAAATCATTAATATACATTGTAAACAGCTGGGGCCCCAGCACAGAACCTTGCGGTACCCCACTAGTCACTGCCTGCCATTCTGAAAAGTACCCATTTACTCCTACTCTTTGCTTCCTGTCTGACAACCAGTTCTCAATCCACTTCAGCACACTACCCCCAATCCCATGTGCTTTAACTTTGCACATTAATCTCTTGTGTGGGACCTTGTCGAAAGCCTTCTGAAAGTCCAAATATACCACATCAACTGGTTCTCCCTTGTCCACTTTCCTGGAAACATCCTCAAAAAATTCCAGAAGGTTTGTCAACCATGATTTCCCTTTCACAAATCCATGCTGACTTGGACCTATCATGTCACCATTTTCCAAATGCACTGCTATGACATCCTTAATAATTGATTCCATCATTTTACCCACTACTGAGGTCAGGCTGACCGGTCTATAATTCCCTGTTTTCTCTCTCCCTCCTTTTTTAAAAAGTGGGGTTACATTGGCTACCCTCCACTCGATAGGAACTGCTCCAGAGTCAATGGAATGTTGGAAAATGACTGTCAATGTATCCGCTATTTCCAAGGCCACCTCCTTAAGTACTCTGGGATGCAGTCCATCAGGCCCTGGAGATTTATCGGCCTTCAATCCCATCAATTTCCCCAACACAATTTTCCGACTAATAAAGATTTCCCTCAGTTCCTCCTCCTTACTAGACCCTCTGACCCCTTTTATATCCGGAAGGTTGTTGGTGTCCTCCTTAGTGAATACCGAACCAAAGTACTTGTTCAATTGTTCTGCCATTTCTTTGTTCCCCGGTATGACTTCCCCTGATTCTGACTGCAGGGACCTACGTTTGTCTTTACTTTTTCTCTTTACATACCTATGGAAACTTTTGCAATCCGCCTTAATGTTCCCTGCAAGCTTCTTCTCGTACTCCATTTTCCCTGCCCTAATCAAACCCTTTGTCCTCCTCTGCTGAGTTCTAAATTTCTCCCAGTCCCCGGGTTCGCTGCCATTTCTGGCCAATTTGTGTGCCACTTCCTTGGCTTTAATACTATCCCTGATTTCCCTTGATAACCATGGTTGAGCCACCTTCCCTTTTTTAATTTTACGCCAGACAGGAATGTACAATTGTTGTAGTTCATCCATGCGGTCTCTAAATGTCTGCCATTGCCCATCCACAGTCAACCCCTTAAGTATCATTCGCCAATCTATCCTAGCCAATTCACGCCTCATACCTTCAAAGTTACCCTTCTTTAAGTTCTGGACCATGGTCTCTGAATTAACTGTTTCATTCTCCATCCTAATGCAGAATTCCACCATATTATGGTCACTCTTCCCCAAGGGGCCTCGCACAATGAGATTGCTAATTAATCCTTTCTCATTACACAACACCCAGTCGAAGATGGCCTCCCCCCTAGTTGGTTCCTCGACATATTGGTCTAGAAAACCATCCCTTATGCACTCCAGGATATCCTCCTCCACCGTATTGCTTCCAGTTTGGCTCGCCCAATCTATGTGCATATTAAAGTCACCCATTATAACTGCTGCACCTTTATTGCATGCACCCCTAATTTCCTGTTTGATGCCCTCCCCAACATCACTACTACTGTTTGGAGGTCTGTACACAACTCCCACTAACGTTCTTTGCCCTTTGGTGTTCTGTAGCTCTACCCATATAGATTCCACATCATCCAAGCTAATGTCTTTCCTAACTATTGCATTAATCTCCTCTTTAACCAGCAATGCTACCCCACCTCCTTTTCCTTTTATTCTATCCTTCCTGAATGTTGAATACCCCTGGATGTTGAGTTCCCAGCCCTGATCATCCTGGAGCCACGTCTCCGTAATCCCAATCTTATTGCGGATACTCCTTGCATTAAGACACAAAGCCTTCAGGCTTGTTTTTTTAACACCCTTTGTCCTTTTCGAATTTTGCTGTACAGTGGCCCTTTTTGTTCTTTGCCTTGGGTTTCTCTGCCCTCCACTTTTCCTCATCTCCTTTCTGTCTTTTGCTTTTGCCTCCTTTTTGTCTCCCTCTGTCTCCCTGCATTGGTTCCCATCCCCCTGCCATATTAGTTTAACTCCTCCCCAACAGCACTAGCAAACACTCCCCCTAGGACATTGGTTCCGGTCCTGCCCAGGTGCAGACCGTCCGGTTTGTACTGGTCCCACCTCCCCCAGAACCGGTTCCAATGCCCCAGGAATTTGAATCCCTCCCTGCTGCACCACTGCTCAAGCCACGTATTCATCTGCGCTATCCTGCGATTCCTACTCTGACTAGCACGCGGCACCTGTAGCAATCCCGAGATTACTACTTTTGAGGTCCTACTTTTTAATTTAGCTCCTAGCTCCTTAAATTTGTTTCGTAGGACCTCATCCCTTTTTTTACCTATGTCGTTGGTACCAATGTGCACCACGACAACTCTCTGTTCTCCCTCCCTTTTCAGAATGTCCTGCACCCGCTCCGAGACATCCTTGACCCTTGCACCAGGGAGGCAGCATACTATCCTGGAGTCTCGGTTGCAGTCACAGAAACGCCTGTCTATTCCCCTCACCATTGAATCCCCTATCACTATCTCTCTCCCACTCTTTTTCCTGCCCTTCTGTGCAACAGAGCCAGCCACGGTGCCATGAACTTGGCTGCTGCTGCCCTCCCCTGATGAGTCATCCCCCCCCAACAGTACTCAAAGCGGTGTATCTGTTTTGCAGGGGGATGACCACAGGGGACCCCTGCACTACCTTCCTTGCACTACTCTTCCTGCTGGTCTTCCATTCCCTATCTGGCTGTGGACCCTTCTCCTGCGGTAAGGCCAACTCACTACACGTGCTACTCATGTCGTTCTCAGCATCGTGGATGCTCCAGAGTGAATCCACCCTCAGCTCCAACTCCGCAACGCGGACCGTCAGGAGCTCGAGGCGGATACACTTCCCGCACACGGAGTCGTCAGGGACATCGGAAGTGTCCCTGAGTTCCCACATGGTACAGGAGGAGCATAACACCCGACCGAGTTCTCCTGCCATGACTTAACTCTCAGATACACTTAAATTGGCAACAACAATGTTAAAATTACTGATATAAAAAGAAAAACTACTCACCAATCACCAGCCAATCACTTACCCCCTCGGCTGTGACGTCACCTTTCTGTTTCTTTCTACTTCTTTTTTGCCTTCTCCCTGTAGCTGCACAAGTCATGCCTTTTATAGGCCTCTCGCTGATCCCCGGACTCGCGCCTCAGCGACCACGAACTCCCGCTGCCTCTCGCGGCCTTTTATAGGCCACTCGCCGATCCCCGGACTCATGCCTCAGCGACCACGAACTCCCGCTGCCTCTCGCGGCCTTTTATAGGCCTCTTGCCCAACTCATGCCCAGCAAATGTCCTTCAAACTTTTATGTCTGGTAAAAGCAGGTGCATAGCTTACTTTTACCAGCGTAAGAGTTTTAAAACATATTAAAATTAAATTTAAACACTTTTTTTTATATTAAAAACCCTGTCCATTAAGTTTATTTTTAACACTATTAAAACACATTTAAAAAAAAATTCCCCCAATTTTTTTTTCTAAAATGTTTAATTACATTTAAATTCAATTAATTTTAATATGTGAAGTGTTTTATTTATTTATTTATGCGGTGTTTCGGTGTTTGAGTTTTTTCTCATTGGTAGTAATGGGAGTCCGTACAAACCGAGCTCCCATTTTTATCAATGAGAATACTGCACAGTGATTAGTGGTCCAGGCCCATGTGACTCCAGCTTGTACGGACGTATCCTGAAAGACATCTTCCCATGCGCTGCGCAGCGAATCTAGGCCTCCGACCCAGGTCTCTACATTCCTCCTGGACCACTGGTACTTACGTAGATTTTTTTCGGCTCGGAGGCGTTTGTATGAAGGAAGCCTCCGACCTCAACTTCCCCCCTCCCCCCCCCCCCCCCCCAATGTGTTAGAAGTTTTTTTTAAACTATGTTAAGAATTGAATATTTGATTTGGAGAAGAATGGTTTAAAAAAAAATGCGCTTGGTGACAGTTTTTTTCAGTCTGTATAATGGTTTGATCTTTAGGCTTTGCATTATTTGCCAACAAGGTCATTTGATGGTGTCATACAACAGAGAGTAACTAACCTTAATTGTGAAAATTGAGATTACTGGTCCACATTTATTAAATGGTAAATTAATTGTTTTCCAACCACGCTTTATGTTCGTGATCTGTCAGTTCAGTGACCTTGATCGAGAAGCATGAGAATGTGGATTGCCTCCAGTTCGCCCTTCTTTCCTTTGGTGACCTGGCTGAGTTAGGGAATTCAGCAATGTTGTACTATAATATCCCACTTGATTTTTCACTATTGCATCTCCAATGCCCAAAATATGGTTTTGACTACATTTAGGTGCATAAGGGGAAAAAAGTATGATTATCTAAACTTTTGGGGGAAATTTTGATTCAGATAATTGTACTGAGTATGTTACATTTAACCAATGAAGAACGTCCTGGTTCACTGTACCATGGAATTGAGTGTAAATAGCTTTCTTAAAAAGATGAGACCATTGCGCTGACTCCTTCAATCAAGCCACCTTTACTCATTTCCTCTGTATAATACAGAAGGAATTTCAGAGAATCTTGCAGTGCAGAAGGAGGCCATTCATCGTGATTGTGCTGGCTCGTTGAAAGTGCTATACAATTAGTTCTTCTTCAGTTATGATCAAAGGATACATGTTTTAACTTTGAGAGATTCTTTTAGTTTTGAGAGAGACAGCAAATGAATTTCTTTGAACTTTAGTAAGTTGCTTGGCTGGTAGGAGTTGAACCTTGTGGACTATTATTTAGAGACACACCGCAAAGGTGGTGTCTTTACATACCATTCCTTGAACAAAAAAACTTTGTCCCATAAAATGATGAAAGCAGGTATCAAACAAGCTTAAAAAAATGACACTTTATTGGGGCTTATTTAATATTTCTGCGAATACTTGAGGACTGCATTGGGTTTGTTTAATCTAATTTAACTGTTGTGCGTTGTATTTGATGTTGATTGTATGATTACTTATGCAGCAGGTGTCTTGATTATTAAAAATAACTATTTACAAGCACTTTTAGTGGTATTTAAATTTTGTGACCGGGCTAGAATTTCGCCAGACTGTCGTTATTTGACAAAGAACGCAATTTTTGTGAAAAAATAAGAATAAAAATTTTGCCATTTTTTAATGGGGTAAGTTTGGCCAAAAAATACCCCCGTCGTTTAAAAAAAGTGTTGCTGGAGGAATCGTGTTGGAAAACGCCGTCCTCTCCAACTTTACTCTGAGGCTGATATCGTGAAAAATACAGGGAAAAAACACCCCCAAAAATTTTCAGAAATAAAAATTGAGAAAAAATTCACAAAAGCATTAACCACAGAATCGCTGGAAAAAAAAATCAACTTATCTTTTTTTGTAGGTCTTATTACTTACCAACATTCTTGAAGCAAGATTTTTCAAAACGGTGTTTTGTGAAGCAAGTACGGCGGTGCCAAACGGCCAAATTTAGACAATGTTTTTTTAGGTATGTTACTGGAAATGTCAATATTTTGACAACGGCATCCTTAAGGTTTGTGGAATTTTAAGTAGTTTATTTTTAGGACAAAAAAAATGTGTTTTAACACCAAAAAAATCGTGTTAAACTGCACGCTAGCGTGGCGAAATTCCAGCCCCAAGTCTTTATTATTCAGGTGGAGCGTTTCCATTCTTCCAATTAATTTGTCTCTCTTCTGGTTGCTTTTATAATGCGTCATGCAGTATTGATTATGCACGGTGTATCCATGTTTACTGCTGTAAGATTTAACGAGTGGTTCCATTGTTTTTAGTCAACAGGGAAATACTTGGTGACCAGGAAGGGATCGATGTGTTACTGCAGCAGCTGTCGGTGAGTGTATGTTCTGGCTTCTAGACCTTGACTTGGGCGGTATTTTTAACTTATTGCAGTGCTTCAGTGGTCTTTTC
>NC_091988.1:155817072-155979535 GCF_044704955.1 Pristiophorus japonicus | reverse complement strand
GCTCAGCGGCACGTACGGCTGCAGAATTCTCCCTGGCTGAAGCACTTTCACACAGGTAGGAAGATGGTTTATTTATTCTTTTCTTGGCTTATAAATGTTTATTCAGGTTGGATTTATTTGTATAATATTTGTAGATGTATAAATAAGGATTTATTGTCGAATTTAATGAGTTCCCTTCCCCCCCCACCTCGTTCTGGACGCCTAATATGTAACCTGCGCCTGATTTTTTAATGTGTAGAACAGGTTTTTTCAGTTCTACAAAAATCTTCACTGGCTCCATTCTACTTTAGTTTGGAGTACATTTTCACTGTGGAAACTTTCAAATCAGGCGTCAGAGGCCGGACACGCCCCCTTTTGAAGAAAAAATTCTGTTCTAAACTAGAACTGTTCTACCTGACTAGAACTGCAGAAAAAAAATGTGGAGAATTGTGATTTCTAAAATAGTCCGTTCTCCACCAGTTGCTCCGAAAAATCAGGCGCGAATCATGTGGAAACTTGGGCCCAAAATGTCAGCAATATGGAATCCAGGAAGGTAAGCTGGGTGTTCAGAAGTTTAGAGGCAATGGGATCGAAATTGCCTCTCTCCTTGAGGCCTGGTTAGTGGAGTGGAGTGGCTGCCGAATTTTTCATGGAATGGCCACTGATAGCCAATTGCCCATGCGAGGTTTCTCAGCGGTGCCCCGATCCTCCCCCCTATCGCTCCGCTGCTGCTGATCCGTGTTAAGCGCATCATCACCGTGCGCACCGCCGATCTACCCCCCACCCCCCCGCCCCGATGGTGATATTCCCCTCTGAAAATCTTTGACCCGCCTGGTGGTGCCAAAACCTGGTATTTCTCAGTGGTTCAGTGAGGCTGTGGCCTTCTGCACCGACGGTGTGGCTTCCCTTAAAGAAGAGGGCGCACTGCTGCTATCACCATGTTTTTTTTCTTGGCCGACTGCTATGTCGGCACGATAATTATGCTCCCTGGTTCGGCCAGCAGGCAGCCTAGCACCCCCTCTTGGGTGCCAGGCTGCTGGCCTGGCCGAAACCCTCCCTGGTGGCCCAGTGGGCCGAAGTTTTAAAATCGCGGAGGCGCTCCGCTTTAAGTGAAGGGGAGAGCCGTGGTGACGCGGCGCAGTGATGACGTCATCACGGCGGTCACACTGCACCGCCCCCAACTTCTGCCCCTCAGGTGTTGTCACCCAATAAGAGCGACCTCTGGATCATAGTAAAAAACAACAACAAAGAGCGGAATTTCGCTCAAGAGGCGACCTGAACCGCAGGTGTGATAAAAATCATTGAAACGGGGTGCATGTGCCCCACTCTCGGGCAGGGGGAAATTTCTACCCCAGTGTGTTGGAGGGAACTGGAGGTGGGTCTCATGGGTGAGATGAGCTGGGAAACAGCATGTGGAAGATGAGAGGGAAATTAACGAAAGGCAGGGGTGAGTGCTGGAAGAGGTATGGTTGAAAAGTTTATTTCCCAACACTTCCTCCTTGCAACACTTCACCTGTGGTTTAACTGCAGATAACCAAATACATTGTCTGTCGCATTAATTTAATTAAAATTAAATCTTGGGGCACTGCCACCTTTAAATTACTAAGGCACGACAGATTATAATAACCTGCTTTCAAAATGGGGAATATTTGATTTTGCTATCGATGATTTACTGCGACACAATTTTGTGATCGGGAATGACAGAGAATTGGTTATTGTGACACAAACTGTAATAACAGTTTTGAACATAAGAACATGAGAACATAAATAGGAGCAGAGTAGGCCACCTGGCCACTTGAGCCTGCTCCGCCATTTAGTAAGATCATGGCTGATCTGATCATAGACTCACCAGAAGGTGCTGCCAGCAGTGCTCAGTTTGAAACGTAATGATGGACTGTCAGTTGATGTAAATATTCTTTACATTTTGTAAGTACAATCATTTGGAACAATCACATTTTGTGTCATTCAATTTTTTGTGAATCATTAACCCAGGCTGCAGAATGGTGCAGTATTAGGACCTTGTATTTCCCTTTCTGAATCTTTCTTTCAAACTCCCCCCTCCCCTCTTTCCCCCCTCCTTTCACCCCTTCCCCTCCCCTCTCTTCCCCCCCATACGCCCCTCCACAACCCCCACCCCCCCGCCCGCGCCCCAGAACAGATTACATTCCTAATTGAGCTGAGTGGTGGAGTACTCTCCTGCCTTCTGTAGCAGAGGCAGGGTAGAGAAGGAACCCATTGGCATCCAGAATCTTGGATATAGCAATCATCAGTATATTATGGCCACTCCATGTTTCAGTGTACTGCTCGTCTGCATATCCTTGAGAATATCTTAGCTTTTTTAAGAGTTTATTTTGTGTATGAAGAAAAATTTCTCTTATTTCAAAGAAATGGAGTTTTCTTTACATTCAGTGAACTGTAACAAATTACTCACTAATTGAATTGCCGATGGACAATAAGGGCAGCTTCATCCATTTAACAAACAGAAAGTGTGTGTCAGATCTGAATTACTGATCAAACTTAGGCCTAGAAATTTGTGTCGTTTGCACCTCCCGTTAGCTAACGGAACGCAATCATCATTTTGGCTGGTCGCGACGGCGCTAACACTCCCACTAAATACCGCGGGAGTTTAGTGGCGGCTGCAACCCGTAGCGCCACGCACCGCTGTGCTGGCGATGACGATGTTATCAGCATGCACAGCGCCCTGTTATCGCCCCTGAAGCTGCACCGGGTGATGCCTGTGACAGCTTCAGGGATTGCAGGCCGATCGCGGGGTGTTACTTAAAGGGGAGGTGGCGGCCATGTAAAAATAAAATCTGGTGTTTTTCTTTGGTGCCCTATTGGCGCCTCGATCGCGGGATCTGTGCCGCGATCATTCAGCCCGGCACTCTGCTTGAATGCCAGGCTGTTGGCACGGCAACCCCACCCTCGCAGTGGTCCATGGAGGCCCATTTCATCCCTGCAGACTTTGTAGTTTGGGCCATTCCCGTTAATGAAGGGAAGAGCCCCTCCTACCTGGTAGCACTACGCAGCCCAGTGCGTAGGGCTGTGCCCCGCTCCCAACCCGTCCATCCCACTATTGCTCCAGAAAGGAAGTGGAATGTGTTATTTTTCACTGCACTTAATTTCGGGGCGATAACCCGCAATATTTCTGGATGTTCTCGCCCCCAAACGAGGCACAATGGAATTTTAGCCTCTAAATGTTCTATGACCTTTAAAACTGGGTTTAAATGCAAAAATCATATAAAATAGTGCAAATGTATTTTATGTAACTGATAAGAATGTTATTAATTAGTGTAATGAACTAAATACTATGAGCAAAGTTTAAAAAAAAATAATTGATCAGTGGCATTTGCTTAAAGGGCAAGTTTTAACTGACTTTTTCGCACTCTAATTCTGTCTCTCGTACATTATCATTTTCAAGTCTGTTTTTTTCTGATTTTTTTTCACTCTGACTCGACTGCTCTCTGAGTCTCTTCTATAGGGGAGCGACCTATAAAAGGCCCAGCGGGAGATCGAGAGCCAGCGGCAGTTGGTGAGAGGGGAGCAGCCTATAAAAGGCCCAGCGGGAGATCGAGAGCCAGCAGCAGTTGGTGAGAGGGGAGCAGCCTATAAAAGCCCAGCGGGAGATCGAGAGCCAGCAGCAGTTGGTGAGAGGGGAGCGACCTGTCAAAAGCCCAGCGGGAGATCGAGAGCCAGCAGCAGTTGGTGAGAGGGGAGCGACCTGTCAAAAGCCCAGCGGGAGATCGAGAGCCAGCAGCAGTTGGTGAGAGGCGGGAGCAGCCTATAAAAGGCCCAGCGGGAGATCGAGAGCCAGTGGCAGTGGGTGAGAGGGGAGCGACCTGTCAAAAGCCCAGCGGGAGATCGAGAGCCAGCGGCAGTTGGTGAGATGCAGGAGCAGCCTATAAAAGGCCCAGCGGGAGATCGAGAGCCAGCGGCAGTTGGTGAGACGCGGGAGCAGCCTATAAAAAGCCCAGCGGGAGATCGAGAGCCAGCGTACCGGTGCAGCTACAGCGGGAGAGAAAGCAAAATAGAAGTAGAAAGTAATCAAAAAGTGACGTCACAGCCAATGTGGTAAGTGATTGGCTGGTGATTGGTGAGTAGCTTTTCTTTTCTTTTTTATATCAGTAAGTGAACTGTAACATTGTTATTACCAATTTAAGTGTATCTAAGGTTAAGACATGGCAGGAGAGCTCGGCCATGTGATATGCTCCTCCTGTACCATGTGGGAACTCGGGGACACTTCCGGTGTCCCTGGGCGCTACGTGTGTGGGAAGTGTATCCGCCTCGAGCTCTTGACGGTCCGCGTTGCGGAATTGGAGCTGAGGGTGGATTCACTCTGGAGCATCCACGATGCTGAGAATGACGTGAGTATCACGTGTAGTGAGTTGGTCTTACCGCAGGAGAAGGGTCCACAGCCAGATAGGGAATGGAAGACCAGCAGGAAGAGCAGTGCAAGAAAGATAGTGCAGGGGTCCCCTGTGGTCATCCCCCTGCAAAACAGATACACTGCTTTGAGTACTGTTGGGGAGGATGACTCATCAGGGGAGGGCAGCAGCAGCCAAGTTCATGGCACCGTAGGTGGCTCTGCTGCAAAAGAGGACAGGAAAAAGAGTGGGCGAGCGATAGTGATAGGGGATTCGATGGTGAGGGGAATAGATAGGCGTTTCTGCGGACGCAACCGAGACTTCAGGATGGTATGTTGCCTCCCTGGTGCAAGGGTCAAGGATGTCTCGGAGCGGGTGCAGGACATTCTGAAATGGGAGGGAGAACAGCCAGTTGTCGTGGTGCACATTGGTACCAACGACATAGGTAAAAAAAGGGATGAGGACCGACGAAAAGAATTTAAGGCGCTAGGAGCTAAATTAAAAAGTAGGACCTCAAAAGTAGTAATCTCGGGATTGCTACCAGTGCCACGTGCTAGTCAGAGTAGGAATCGCAGGATAGCGCAGATGAATACATGACTTGAGCAGTGGTGCAGCAGGGAGGGATTCAAATTCTTGAGGCATTGGAACCGGTTCTGGGGGAGGTGGGACCAGTACAAACCGGACAGTCTGCACCTGGGCAGGTCCGGAACCAATGTCCTAGGGGGAGTGTTTGCTAGTGCTGTTGGGGAGGAGTTAAACTAATATTGCAGGGGGATGGGAACCTATACAGGGAGACAGAGGGAGACAAAAATGAGGCAAAAGCAAAAGACAGAAAGGAGATGAGGAAAAGTGGAGGGCAGAGAAACCCAAGGCAAAGAACAAAAAGGGCCACTGTACAGCAAAATTCTAGAAGGACAAAGGGTGTTAAAAAAGCAAGTCTGAAGGCTTTGTGTCTTAATGCAAGGAGTATCCGCAATAAGGTGGATGAATTAACTGTGCAAATAGATGTTAACAAATATGATGTGATTGGGATTACGGAGACGTGGCTCCAGGATGATCAGGGCTGGGAACTCAACATCCAGGGGTATTCAACATTCAGGAAGGATAGAATAAAAGGAAAAGGAGGTGGGGTAGCATTGCTGGTTAAAGAGGAGATTAATGCAATAGTTAGGAAAGACATTAGCTTGGATGATGTGGAATCTATATGGGTAGAGCTGCAGAACACTAAAGGGCAAAAATCGTTAGTGGGAGTTGCGTACAGACCTCCAAACAGTAGTAGTGATGTTGGGGAGGGCATCAAACAGGAAATTAGGAGTGCATGCAATAAAGGTGCAGCAGTTATAATGGGTGACTTTAATATGCACATAAATTGGGCTAGCCAAACTAGAAGCAATACGGTGGAGGAGGATTTCCTGGAATGCATAAGGGATGGTTTTCTAGACCAATATGTCGAGGAACCAACTAGGGGGGAGGCCATCTTAGACTGGGTGTTGTGTAATGAGAGAGGATTAATTAGCAATCTAATTGTGCGAGGCCCCTTGGGGAAGAGTGACCATAATATGGTGGAATTCTGCATTAGGATGGAGAATGAAACAGTTAATTCAGAGACCATGGTCCAGAACTTAAAGAAGGGTAACTTTGAAGGTATGAGGCATGAATTGGCTAAGATAGATTGGCTAATGATACTTAAGGGGTTGACTGTGGATGGGCAATGGCAGACATTTAGAGACCGCATGGATGAATTACAACAATTGTACATTCCTGTCTGGCGTAAAAATAAAAAAGGGAAGGTGGCTCAACCGTGGCTATCTAGGGAAATCAGGGATAGTATTAAAGCCAAGGAAATGGCATACAAATTGGCCAGAAATAGCAGCGAACCTGGGGACTGGGAGAAATTTAGAACTCAGCAGAGGAGGACAAAGGGTTTGATTAGGGCAGGGAAAATGGAGTACGAGAAGAAGCTTGCAGGGAACATTAAGGCGGATTGCAAAAGTTTCTATAGGTATGTAAAGAGAAAAAGGTTAGTAAAGACAAACGTAGGTCCCCTGCAGTCAGAATCAGGGGAAGTCATAACGGGGAACAAAGAAATGGCAGACCAATTGAACAAGTACTTTGGTTCAGTATTCACTAAGGAGGACACAAACAACCTTCCGGATATAAAAGTGGTCAGAGGGTCTATTAAGGAGGAGGAACTGAGGGAAATCTTTATTAGTCGGGAAATTGTGTTGGGGAAATTGATGGGATTGAAGGCCGATAAATCCCCAGGGCCTGATGGACTGCATCCCAGAGTACTTAAGGAGGTGGCCTTGGAAATAGCGGATGCATTGACAGTCATTTTCCAACATTCCATTGACTCTGGATCAGTTCCTATCGAGTGGAGGGTAGCCAATGTAACCCCACTTTTTAAAAAAGGAGGGAGAGAGAAAGCAGGGAATTATAGACCGGTCAGCCTGACCTCAGTAGTGGGTAAAATGATGGAATCAATTATTAAGGATGTCATAGCAGCGCATTTGGAAAATGGTGACATGATAGGTCCAAGTCAGCATGGATTTGTGAAAGGGAGATCATGCTTGACAAATCTTCTGGAATTTTTTGAGGATGTTTCCAATAAAGTGGACAAAGGAGTACCAGTTGATGTGGTATATTTGGACTTTCAGAAGTCTTTCGACAAGGTCCCACACAGGAGATTAATGTGCAAAGTTAAAGCACATGGGATTGGTGGGTAGTGTGCTGACGTGGATTGAGAACTGGTTGTCAGACAGGAAGCAAAGAGTAGGAGTAAATGGGTACTTTTCGGAATGGCAGGCAGTAACTAGTGGGGTACCGCAGGGTTCTGTGCTGGGGCCCCAGCTGTTTACATTGTACATTAATGATTTAGACGAGGGGATTAAATGTAGTATCTCCAAATTTGCGGATGACACTAAGTTGGGTGGCAGTGTGAGCTGCGAGGAGGATGCTATGAGGCTACAGAGTGACTTGGATAGGTTAGGTGAGTGGGCAAATGCGTGGCAGATGAAGTATAATGTGGATAAATGTGAGGTTATCCACTTTGGTGGTAAAAACAGAGAGACAGACTATTATCTGAATGGTGACAGATTAGGAAAAGGGAAGGTGCAACGAGACCTGGGTGTCATGGTACATCAGTCATTGAAGGTTGGCATGCAGGTACAGCAGGCGGTTAAGAAAGCAAATGGCATGTTGGCCTTCATAGCGAGGGGATTTGAGTACAGGGGCAGGGAGGTGTTGCTACAGTTGTACAGGGCCTTGGTGAGGCCACACCTGGAGTATTGTGTACAGTTTTGGTCTCCTAACTTGAGGAAGGACATTCTTGCTATTGAGGGAGTGCAGCGAAGATTCACCAGACTGATTCCCGGGATGGTGGGACTGACCTATCAAGAAAGACTGGATCAACTGGGCTTGTATTCACTGGAGTTTAGAAGAGTGAGAGGGACCTCATAGAAACGTTTAAAATTCTGACGGGTTTGGACAGGTTGGATGCAGGAAGAATGTTCCCAACCAGGGGTCACAGTCTAAGGATAAGGGGTAAGCCATTTAGGACCGAGATAAGGAGAAACTTCTTCACCCAGAGAGTGGTGAACGTATGGAATTCTCTACCACAGGAAGTAGTTGAGGCCAATTCACTAAATATATTCAAAAGGGAGTTAGATGAAGTCCTTACTACTCGGGGGATCAAGGGGTATGGCGTGAAAGCAGGAAGTGGGTACTGAAGTTTCATGTTCAGCCATGAACTCATTGAATGGCGGTGCAGGCTAGAAGGGCTGAATGGCCTGCTCCTGCACCTATTTTCTATGTTTCTATGTTTCTCCATTATCTCTCTTCTCTGTATGTCTCTCACTCTCTAGCTCTCACATATGTTTTACTAATTTACTAAACTTGTTTCTTAAATCTTTTTTAAAGCCCTGGACACAGGGCAAGATGGCAACCAATGTGCCAGAATTAGGTCCCAGGGTGAGCATAGGCCAATGGGGAGAGGCCATAGTTGAGTCCGGTTTGGAGAAAGCAAGCAGGTGTGGATGCAACACACATGAGTAAGACTGAATAAAAGGGGCCAGGGCCTGAGACTGAGAAGGAATGGGAGGAATGGGGTTCGGGTACAGGAGAAGGCTAAGGTCTGGGTTGGTATCTACACCTACCCTAGGTCAGGTGATTATTTTCTTGCTGTGCCAGTGGGTCAGGCGGTGAGGTACCATCTGCATGGGCATGTTCCAAACCTGAACCACATGCAGGGTGAGGCACAAACTGGAGGCTAGGTCTAGGCCTAGGCAGTGCAAGGGCAAGTACTTGGAAAGGAGAGATAGGCCAGGACTTGGAGGCAATGGTGAGGCTTGGGCTTGGACTAGGGAAGTTGTTTCAGGGCGACAGAGCAAAACCAAGCTGGAAATTTAATTATCTCAGGCCTGGAGAGCATGCTGAGAGACTATATCAGGCAAGAGCATATCTGGGAGTGTGGGGATTGACTAGTAAATACATCAATAGTCAGTTGTTTAGAAATAGATGGACAGCAGATAGACACAACAAAGGCTAAATTCTTTGGGACTTCTGCTGGTCGTCTGCTGTGACTCTAGCGGGAGATGGGTGGAATCACTCAGAAAATGCCAAAGAACCAGTTGCACCAGGTGTCCACCGGAAGTTTGCGATTTGCCTTGTGAAGGGCAGAACTTCCATCAGATTCTTAGACAGTATCCCTGTTTTTTTAAGGATGCGCTTATTTGTACTGCAAAAATGGCCAACATGCTCCATCGTTTGTCTATGATTGGTCCCTTGGAGGAAAAGCCACACCCTGAAGTTTCACAGGAATGTATAATTGGAACAGCCCATCTCAAGGTCTCACTGACTTTGCAAATTGTAACTCGATCCAATTTGACTTCCTGAAGCGACAGAGGACAAATCTCCCCTGAAGATAGCAAGGGCCAGCCAAAGTGCCTTACCGGGGTGGGGGAGGTGGAGCTTGACAGGGGGGGGACTTGTCACCCATCAGTCAAAAAAAGTGCAGTCCCCTGCCGGGGGGAGTGGCTGGACAGACACTTGTCTGTCAAAAAAGTGCAGTACAAATAGTTAGTGTTTTAATAATTTTTACCAGTTAAGAGCCATGCTAAGAAAGAGCACGAGAAATTCTTGGCCAGTAAAAGTAAGGAAAACCCTAAGATGTTCGATAAATATATTAAGAGTAAGAGGGTAATTAACGAAAGCGTAGGGCCTATTAGAGACCATGAGGGTAATCTTTGTGAGGAGGCAGAAGATGTTGGTAGGGTTCTTAACGAATACTTTGCATCTGTTTTCACAAAGGAAAGAGTAATGCAGATACTGCTATAGAGGAGGAGTGTGATATTCTGGATGAAATAAATATAGTGAGAGAGGAAGTATTAAGGGGTTGAGCAGCTTTGAAAGTAGATAAGTCCCCAGGCTTGGATGAAATGCATCCCAGGTTGTTGAGCGAAGTAAAAGAGGAAATAACAGAGGCCTTGACCATCATTTTCCATTCCTCTTTGGATATGGGCATGGTGCCGCAGGATTGGAGGACTGCTAATGTAGTACCCTTGTTTAAGAAGGGAAAAGGGAATAGGCCGAGGAATTACAGGCCTGTCAGCCTAATGTCAGTGGTGGGAAAATTATTGGAAAAAATCCTGAAAGACAGGATAAATCTGCATTTGGATAGGCAAGGATTAATTAGGGATAGTCAGTACGGATTTGTTAAGGGAAGATCGTGTTTGACTAACCTGATTGAATTTTTTGAGGAGGTAACCAAGAGGGTCGATGAGGGTAGTGCGTACGATGCAGAATATATGGACATTAGCAAGGCTTTTGATAAAGTCCCGCATGGTAGACTGGTCATGAAGGTTAAAGCCATGGGATCCAGGGCAAAGTGGCAAGTTGGATCCAAAATTGGCTTAGAGGTAGGAAGCAAAAGGTAATGATTGATGAATGTTTTTGAACTGGAAGGATGTTTCAAGTGGGGTTCGGCAGGGCTCAGTACTGGGCCCTTGCATTTTCTGGTATATATCAACAATTTAGATTTGAATATAGGAAGTATGATTAATAAGTTTGCAGGTGACACTAAAATTGGCTGTGTGGTTGATAATGAAGAGGAAAGTCATGGGCTGCAGGAGCATATCATAGAAACATAGAAACAAAGAAAATAGATGCAGGAGTAGGCCATTCGGCCCTTCGCGCCTGCACCACTATTCATTACCTCAGTATCCCTTTCCTGCTTTCTCTCTACACCCCTTGATACCTTTAGCCGTAAGGGCCATATCTAACTCCCTCTTCAATATATCCAATGAACAGGCATCAACAACTCTCTGCGGTAGGGAATTCCACAGGTTAACAACTCTCTGAGTGAAGAGGTTTCTCCTCATCTCAGTCCTAAATGACCTACCCCTTATCCTAAGACTGTGTCCCCTGGTTCTGGACTTCCCCAACATCAGGAACATTCTTCCCGCATCTAACCTGTCCAGTCCCGTCAGAATCTTATATGTTTCTATGAGATCCCCTCTCATCCTTCTAAACTCCAGTGTATAAAGAGCCAGTTGATCCAGTCTCTCCTCATATGTCAGTCCAGCCATCCCGGGAATCAGTCTGGCAAATCTTCACTGCACTCCCTCAATAGCAAGAACGTCCGTCCTCAGATAAGGAAACCAAAACTGAACATAATATTCCAGGCGAGGCCTCACCAAGGCCCTGTACAATGCAGTAAGACTTCCCTGCTCCTATACTCAAATCCCCTAGCTATGAAGGCCAACATACCATTTGCCTTCTTCACAGCCTGCTGTACCTGCATGCCAACTTTTAATGACTGATGTACCATGACACCCAGGTCTCGTTGCACCTCCCCTTTTCCTAATATGCCGCCATTCAGATAATATTCTGCCTTTGTGTTTTTGCCCCCAAAGTGGATAACCTGACATTTATCCACATTATACTGCATCTGCCATGCATGTGCCCACTCACCTAACCTGTCCAAGTCACCCTGTAGCCTCTTAGTGTCCTCCTCACAGCTCACATTGCCACACAGTTTAGTGTCATCTGCAAACTTGGAGATATTACACTCAATTCGTTCATCCAAATCATTAATTTATATTGTAAAGAGCTGGGGTCCCAGCACTGAGCGCTGCAGCACCCCACTAGTCACTGCCTGCCATTCTGAAAAGGACCCGTTTATCCCGACTCTCTGCTTCCTGTCTGCCAACCAGTTCTCTATCCACATCAGTACATTACCCCCAATACCATGTGCTTTGATTTTGCACACCAATCTCTTGTGTGGGACCTTGTCAAAAGCCTTTTGAAAGCCCAAATACACCACATCCACTGGTTCTCTCTTGTCCATTCTACGAGTTACATCGTCAAAAAATTCCAGAAGATTTGTCAAGCATGATTTCCCTTTCATAAATCCATGCTAACTTGGACCGATCCTGTCACTGCTTTCCAAATGCGCTGTTATTTCATCTTTAATAATTGATTCCAACATTTTCCCCACTACTGACGTCAGGCTAACCGGTCTATAATTACCCGTTTTCTGTCTCCCTCCTTTTTTAAAAAGTGGTGTTACATTAGCTACCCTCCAGTCCATAGGAACTGATCCAGATTTGACAGACTGTTGGAAAATGATCACCAATGCATTCACTATTTCTATGGCCACTTCCTTAAGTACCCTGGGATGCAGACTATCATGTCCCGGAAATTTATTGGCCTTCTATCCGCTCAACTTCCATAACACAATTTCCCGCCTAATAAGGATATCCTTCAGTTCCTCTGTCTTACTAGACTCTTGGTCCCCTAGTACTTACGAAAGGTTATTTGTGTCTTCCTTCGTGAAGACAGAACCAAAGTATTTGTTCAACTGGTCCGCCATTTCTTTTTTCCCCATTATAAATTCACCTGAATCTGACTGCAGGGGACCTACGTTTGCCTAATCTTTTTCTCTTCACATATCTATAGAAGCTTTTGCAGTCAGTTTTTATGTTCCCGGCAAGCTTACTCTCATACTTTATTTTTCCCCTCCTAATTAAACCCTTTCTCCTCCTGAATTCTAAATTTCTCCCAGTCCTCAAGTTTGCTGCTTTTCCTGGCCAATTTATATGCCTCTTCCTTGGATTTAACAGTATCCTTAATTTCCCTTGTTAGCCACGGTTGAGCCACCTTTCCCGTTTCATTTTTACTCCAGACAGGGATGTACAATTGTTGAAATTCATCCATGTGATCTTGAAATGTTTGCCATTGCCTATCCACCGTCAACCCTTTAAATATCATTTGCCAGTCTATTCTAGCCAGTTCACGCCTCATACCATCGAAGTTACCTTTCCTTAAGTTCAGGACCCAAGTCGCTGAATTAACTGTGTCCCTTTTCATCTTAATAAAGAATTCTACCATATTATGGTCACTCTTCCCCAAGGAGCCTCGCACAACAAGATTGCTGATTAGTCCTTTCTCATTACACATCACCCAGCCTAGGATGGTCAGCCTGCTAGTTGGTTCCTCGACATATTGGTTTAGAAAACCATCCCTAATACACACCAGGAAATCTTCCTCCACCGCATTGCTACCAGTTTGGTTAACCCAATTTATATGTAGATTAAAGTTGCTCATGATAACTGCTGTACCTTTATTGCACGCATCCCTAATTTCTTGTTTGATGTTGTCCCCAACCTCACTACTACTGTTTGGTGTTCTATACACAACTCCCACTAGCGTTTTCTGCCTTTTGGTATTCCGCACCTCCACTCATAGAGATTCCACATCATCCAAGCTAATGTCCTTCCTTACTATTGTGTTAATTTCCTCTTTAACCAGCAACGCTACCCCACCTCCTTTTCATTTCTGTCTATCCTTCCTGAATGTTGAATACCCCTGGCTGTTGAGTTCCTTGCCTTGGTCACCCTAGAGCCATGTCGCCGTGATGCCAATTATATCATATTCGTTAATTGCTCCCTGTGCAGTTAATATGTCCATCTTATTATGAATACTCCTCGGATTGAGGCACAGAGCCTTCAGGCTTGTCTTTTTAACACACTTTAACACAATCTACTGATCAGATCAGCAGAGCAGTGGCAAATGGAATTTAATTCAGAGAAGTATGAGTCGATGCACTTTGGGAGGGCTTATAAGGAAAGGGTATACACATTAATCGGTAGGCCACTTAATAGTGTAGATGAACAAAGGGACCTTGGAGTTCTTGTCCACAGATCCGTGAAAGTGGCAGGCCAGGTGGATAAGGTGGTTAAGAAGGCATATGGGTAAGCCCCCCGCTGGAGTGGAGCTAAACTACAGAACCAGTGGGAAGCGGTACAACCTTCACCTTCTCCAGGCCAGGTCTAAGACCACTCCAACCTCTGTCGTCGAGCTACAGTACGCGGACAACGCCTGCGTCTGTGCACACACGGAGGCTGAACTCCAGGACATAGTTAACGTATTTACCGAGGTGTATGAAAGCATGGGCCTTATGAACATTAGTAAGAGAAAGGTCCTCCACCAGCCTGTCCTCGCCGCACAGCACTGCCCCCCAAACATCAAGATCCACGGCATGGCCCTGGACAACCACTTCCCTTATCTCGGGCGCCTCCTGTCAACAATAGTAGGCATTGATGATGAGATCCAACACCACCTGCAGTGCATCAGTGCAGCCTTCGGCCGCCTGAGGAAAAGAGTGTTTGAAGATTAGTCCCTCAAAATTGTCACCAAGCTCATGGTCTACAAAGCCGTAGTAATACCACCCTCCTGTATGGCTCAGAGACATGGACCATGTACAGTAGACACCTCAAGTCGTTGGAGAAATACCACCAGCGATTTCTCCGCAAGATCCTGCAAATCCCCTGGGAGGACAGATGCACAAACATTAGCGTTCTCGTCCAGGCCAACATCCCCAGCATTGAAGCACTGACCACACTTGATCAGCTCTGCGGGGCAGGCCACATAGTTCGCATGCCAGACCCGAGACTCCCAAAGCAAGCGCTCTACTCAGAACTCATCCGCGGCAAATGAGCCAAAGGTGGGCAGAGGAAATGTTACAAGAACACCCTCAAAGCCTCCCTGATAAAGTGTGACATCCCCACTGACACCTGGGAGTCCTTGACCATAGACCGCCTAAGTGGAGGAAGTGCATTTGGGAGGGCACTGAGCTCCTCGAGTATCATTGCCGAGAGCATGCAGAAATCAAGCACAGGCAGCAGAAGGAGCGTGTGGCAAACCAGGCTCCCTGCACAGCCTTTCCCTCAACCTGTCCAACCTGTGACAAAGACTGTGGTTCTCGTATTGGACTGTACAGCCACCTAAGAACTCATGCTAAGAGTGTAGGCAAGTCTGCCTCGATTCCGAGGGACTGCCTATGATGGAATGCTTGCCTTTATTGGCCAAGGCATAGAATATAAGAGCAGGGAGGTTATGCTTATATTGTATAATACTTTGGTTAGGTCATAGCTGGAGTACTGCGTGCAGTTCTGGTCGCCGTATTATAGGAAGGACGTGATTGCACTAGAGAGGGTGCAGAGAAGATTTACAAGGATACTGCCTGGAATGGAGAATCTTAGTTATGAGGACAGATTGGATAGACTGGGTTTGTTCTCATTGGATCAGAGGAAGTTGAGAGGAGACCTCATCGAGGTGTACAAAATATTGAGGGGCCTGGACATAGTGAATAGTAAGGGTCTATTTCCATTGGTGGAGGAGGCTATTATGAGGGGGCATAGTTTTAAGGTGGTTGGTGAAAGGTTTACAGGGGATTTGAGGGGGGGCTTCTTTACACAGAGGGTTGTAGGGATCTGGAACTCGCTGCCTGGAAGAGTGGTGGATGCAGAAACCCTCACCACTTTTAAGAGATGGTTGGATGGGCACTTAAAGTGCCGTAACCTGCAGGGTTATGGACCTAGAGTTGGTAATTGGGATTAGACTAGATCACCTTTTGTTGGTCGGCGCAGATAAAATGGTAAGTACTGCTGGGAATCGAATAAGGCCAGGGTGATCTCCTGGACTAGTTTTGATCACCTGGATGGGTCGGAGAGGAATTTTCCCAGATTTTTTCTCCCTAATTTGGCCTGGGTTTTTATCTGGTTTTTGCCTCTCCCAGGAGATCATCTGGCTCCAGTTGGGGTGGCGTGTAGATGTTTTCAGTATAAGGGCTGTTGCAGTGGTGTGGGGCAGACTGGTTGGGCTGGGTGCTCTTTGCCTTTCCGTTATTGTTCATGGGTTTGTATGTAACCTTTAGGCTGCTGACTGAGGGCCGTGCGGCTCTTTGTCGGCCGGCGCAGACACGATGGACCAAGATGGCCTCCTTCTGCGCTGTAAATTTCTACATTTCTATGTTTCTATGTTTCTTGATTGTTTGCAAAGTGTTGAAGAAACATTATTACAGATGCGTCACGTGTAAACAATTCTCTGTCATTCCCAATAACAAAATTGTGTTGCAGAAAATCATTGGCAGCAAAATCGAACATTCCCAATTTGACAGTAGTTTATTATAATCTATCATGCCCATAGTAATTTAAAGTGGCAGTGCCCCAAGATTGAATTTTAATTCAATTAATGGGACCGAAAAAGTATTTGCCTATCTTTCATTAAACAACAGGAGAATTGTTAGGAAATAAACTTTTCAACCAAACATAGAAACATAGCAACATAGAAAATAGGTGCAGGAGTAGGCCATTCGGCCCTTCGAGCCTGCACCACCATTCAATAAGATCATGGCTGATCATTCACCTCAGTACTCCTTTCCTGCTTTCTCTCCATACCCCTTGATCCCTTGGGCAGTGGGGGAGAGTCGGGAGCAGCGTGGTGTTGAGAGGCCTATAAAGGCCCAGCGGGAGGTCGAGAGGCGGTGGCAGTCGGCGACAGGCGGGAGCAGCGTGGTGTTGGGAGGCTTATACAGGCCCAGCTTGTACAGCTCCAACCGGGAGGAAAAAGCAAAAAAGAAGTAGAAAGAAATCAAAAGGTGACATCACAGCCAAAGGGGTAAGTGATTGGCTGGTGATTAGTGAGTAGCTTTTCTTTTAATTTTTTATCTCAGTAAGTAACCTGTTAACAGTGTTGTCGCCAAATTAAGTGTATCTAATGGTTAAGTCATGGCAGGAGAGCTCGGTCACATGATATGCTCCTCCTGTACTATGTGGGAACTCAGGAACACTTCCGGTGTCCCTGACGACTACGTGTGCGGGAAGTGTATCCGCCTCCAGCTCCTGATGGACCGCGCTGCGGAATTGGAGCTGAGGGTGGATTCACTCTGGAGCATCCACGATGCTGAGAATGATGTGAGTAGCACGTGTAGTGAGTTCGTCTTACCGCAGGTAAAGGGTCCACAGCCAGATAGGGAATGGAAGAGCAGCAGGAAGAGCAGTGCAAGGAAGTTAGTGCAGGGATCCCCTGCGGCCATCCCCCTGCAAAACAGATACACCGCTTTGAGTATTGTTAAGGGGGATGACTCATCAGGGGAGGGCAGCAGCAGCCAAGTTCATGGCACCTTGGCTGGCTCTGCTGCACAGGAGGGCAGGAAAAAGAATGGGAGAGTGATAGTGATAGGGGATTCAATTGTAAGGGGAATAGATAGGTGTTTCTGCAGCCGCAACCGAGACTCCAGGATGGTATGTTGATGATATTCTGAAAAGGGAGGGTGAACAGCCAGTTGTCGTGGTGCACATTGGTACCAACGATATAGGTAAAAAAAGGGATGGGGTCCTACGAGACGAATTTAAGGAGCTAGGAGCTAAATTAAAAAGTAGGACCTCAAAAGTAGTAATCTCGGGATTGCTACCAGTGCCACGTGCTAGTCAGAGTAGGAATCACAGGATAGCTCAGATGAATACATGGCTTGAGCAGTGGTGCAGCAGGGAGGGATTTAAATTCCTGGGGCATTGGAACCGGTTCTGGGCGAGGTGGGACCAGTACAAACCGGACGGACTGCACCTAGGCAGGACCGGAACCAATGTCCTAGGGGGAGTGTTTGCTAGTGCTGTTGGGGAGGAGTTAAACTAATATGGCAGGGGGATGGGAACCAATGCAGGAAGACAGAGGGAAACAAAAAGGAGACAGAAGCAAAAGACAGAAAGGAGATGAGTAAAAGTGGAGGGCAGAGAAACCCAAGGCAAAAAACAAAAAGGGCCACTGTACAGCAAAATTCTGAAGGGTCAAAGTGTAATAAAAAGGCAAGTCTGAAAGCTCGGTGCTTCAATGCGAGGAGTATTCGGAACCCAGGAGAGGGCTCTGAGCTAGTTAGAGTGGGTGAGAGCTCAGATGAACAGGACCCCAAGAAAGAATGCAAAAGGCAGGAGGCAACAGAGCAGAGTAGCACTGGGGTAAGTGTAAACCACAAGGTGATAGGAAGGAACAATATGTATGAATATAAAGGGGCTGCAGGTGGGGTCAAAACTAAAAACCATGGTTTTAAAACTAGTATTAAAACACTCTACCTAAACGCACGCAGCATTCGAAATATAGTAAATGAGTTGACGGCACAAATCATTACAAATTGGTATTATTTGGTCGCCATTACAGAAACGTGGTTGCAGGGTGGCCAAGACTGGGAATTAAACATACAGGGGTATCTGACAATTCGGAAAGATAGACAAGAAGGGAAAGGAGGTAGGGTAGCTCTGTTAATAAAGGATGATATCAGGGCAGTTGTGAGAGATGATATTGGCTCTAATGAACAAAATGTTGAATCATTGTGGGTGGAGATTAGAGATAGTAAGGGGAAAAAGTCACTGGTGGGCGTAGTTTATAGGCCACCAAATAATAACTTCACGGTGGGGCAGACAATAATCAAGGGAATAATGAAGCATGTGAAAAAGGAGCGGCAGTAATCATGGGGGATTTTAACTGACATATCGATTGGTCAAATCAAATCGCACAGGGTAGCCTGGAGAAGAAATTCATAGAATGCATATGGGATTATTTCTTAGAACAGTATGTTACAGAACCTACAAGGGAGCAAGCTATCTTAGATCTGGTCCTGTGTAATGAGACAGGAATAATAAACAATCTCCTCGTAAAAGATCCTCTCGGAATGAGTGATCACAGTATGGTTAAATTTGTAATACAGATTGAGGGTGAGGAAGTAGTGTCTCAAACGAGCGTACTATGCTTAAACAAAGGGGACTACAGTGAGATAAGGGCAAAGTTGGCTAAAGTAGACTGGGAACACAGACTAAACGGTGGCACAATTGAGGAACAGTGGAGGACCTTTAAGGAGCTCTTTCATAGTGCTCAACAAAAATATATTCCAGTGAAAAAGAAGGGCCATAAGAGAAGGGATAACCAGCCGTGGATAACCAAGGAAATAAAGGAGTGTATCAAATTAAAAACCAATGCGTATAAGGTGGCCAAGTTAGTGGGAAACTAGAAGATTGGGAAAATTTTAAACGACAGCAAAGAATGACTAAGAAAGCAATAAAAAAAGGAAAGATAGATTACGAAAGTAAACTTGCGCAAAACATAAAAACAGATAGCAAAAGCTTTTACCGATATATAAAACGGAAAAGTGTGACTAAAGTAAATGTTGGTCCCTTAGAAGATGAGAAGGGGGATTTAATAATGGGGAATGTGGAAATGGCTGAGACCTTAAACAATTATTTTGCTTCGGTCTTCACAGTGGAAGACACAAAAACCGTGCCAAAAATTGCTGGTCACGGGAATGTGGGAAGGGAGGACCTTGAGATAATCACTATCACTAGGTGGGTTAGTGCTGGACAGGCTAATGGGACTCAAGGTAAACAAGTCCCCTGGTCCTGATGAAATGCATCCCAGGGTATTAAAAGAGATGGTGGAAGTTATAGCAGATGCATTCGTTATAATCTACCAAAATTCTCTGGACTCTGGGGAGGTACCAGTGGATTGTAAAGCAGCTAATGAAACGCCTCTGTTTAAAAAAGGTGGCAGACAAAAGGCACGTAACTATAGGCCGGTTAGTTTAACATCTGTAGTGGGGAAAATGCTTGAAGCTATCATTAAGGAAGAAATAGCGGAATATCTAGATAGGAATAGTGCAATCAAGCAGACGCAATATGGATTCATGAAGGGGAAATCATGTTTAACTAATTTACTGGAATTCTTTGAGGATATAATGAGTATGGTGGATAGAGAGAATTCCAAAAGGCATTCGATAAGGTGCCACACAAAAGGTTACTGCAGAAGATAAAGTTATGCGGAGTCAGAGGAAATGTATTAGCATGGATCGAGAATTATCTGGCTAACAGAAAGCAGAGAGTCGGGATAAATGGGTCGTTTTCGGGTTGGAAATCGGTGGTTAGTGGTGTGCCACAGAGATCAGTGCTGGGACCACAACTGTTTATAATATACATAGATGACCTGGAAGAGGGGACAGAGTGTAGTGTAACAAAATTTGCAGATGGCACAAAGATTAGTGGGAAAGCAGGTTGTGTAGAGGACACAGAGAGGCTGCAAAGAGATTTAGATAGGTTAAGCAAATGAGCTAAGGTTTGGCAGATGGAATACAATGTCGGAAAATGTGAGGTCATCCACCTTGGAAGAAAAACAGTAAAAGGGAATATTAAAGGGAATGGGGAGAAATTACAACATGCTGCGGTGCAGAGGGACCTGGGGGTCTTGTGCATGAATCCCAAAAAGTTAGTTGCAGGTGCAGCAGGTAATCAGGAAGGTGAATGGAATGTTTGCCTTCATTGCGAGAGGGATGGAGTACAAAAGCAGGGAGGTCCTGCTGCAACTGTACAGGGTATTGGTGAGGCTGCACCTGGAGTACTGCGTGCAGTTTTGATCACCTTACTTAAGAAAGGATATACTAGATTTGGAGGGGGTACAAAGACGATTCACTCGGCTGATTCCGGAGATAAGGGGGTTACCTTATGATAATAGATTGAGTAGATTGGGTCTTTATTCGTTGGAGTTCAGAAGGGTGAGCGGTGATCTTATAGAAACATTTAAAATAATGAAAGGGATAGACAAGGTAGAGGCAGAGAGGTTATTTCCACTGGTCGGGGAGACTAGAACTAGGAGGCACAGCCTCAAAATATGGGGGAGCCAATTTAAAACCGAGTTGAGAAGGAATTTCTTCTCCCAGAGGGTTGTGAATCTGTGGAATTCTCTGCCCAAGGAAGCAGTTGAGGCTAGCTCATTGAATGTATTCAAATCACAGATGGATAGATTTTTAACCAATAACGGAATTAAGGGTTATGGGGAGCGGGCGGGTAAGTGGAGCTGAGTCCACGGCCTGATCAGCCATGATCTTTTTGAATGGCTCGAGGAGCTAGATGGCCTACTCCTGTTCCTAATTCTTATGTTCTTATGTTCTTTATGTTCTTTAGCCGTAAGGACCATATCTAATTCCCTCTTCAATATATCCAATGAACTGGCATCAACAACTCTCTGCGGTAGGGAATTCCACAGGTTAACAACTCTCTGAGTGAAGAAGTTTCTCCTGATCTCAGTCCTAAATGGCTTACCCCTTATCCTTGGACTATATCCCCTGGTCCTGGACTTCCCCAACATCTTGCATCGAACCTGTCCAGTCACGTCAGAATTTTATATGTTTCTATGAGATCCCCTCTCATCCTTTAAACTCCAGTGAATACAGGCCCAGTTGATCCAGTCTGTCCTCATATGTCATCCAGCCATCCCGGGAATCAGTCTGGTAAACCTTCGCTACACTCCCTCAATAGCAAGAACGTCCTTCCTCAGATTAGGAGACCAAAACCGAACATAATATTCCAGATGAGGCCTCACAAAGGCCCTGTACAACTACAGTAAGACCTGCCTGCTCCTATACTGAAATCACCTCGCTATGAAGGCCAACATATCATTTGCCTTCTTCACCGCCTGCTGGACCTGCATGCCAACTTTTAATGACTGATGTACCATGACACCCAGGTCTCGTTGCACCTCCCCTTTTCCTAATCTGCCGCCATTCAGATAATATTCTGCCTTCGTGTTTTTGCCACCAAAGTGGATAACCTCACATTTATCCACATTATACTGCATCTGCCATGCATTTGCACACTCACCTAACCTGTCCAGGTCACCCTGCAGCCTCTTGGCATCCTCCTCACAGCTCACACCACCACCCAGCTTAGTGTGATCTGCAAACTTGGAGATATTGCACTCAATTCCCTCATCCAAATCATTAATGTATATTGTAAATAGCTGGGTTCCCAGCACTGAGCCCTGCGGCAACCCACTAGTCACTGCCTGCCATTCTGAAAAGGACCTGTTTATCCCAACTCTCTGCTTCCTCTCTGCCAACCAGTTCTCTATCCACGTCAATACATTACCCCCAATACCATGTGCTTCAATTTTGCACACCAATCTCTAGAGTGGGACCTTGTCAAAAGCCTTTTGAAAGTCCAAATACACCACATCCACTGGTTCTGCATTGTTCACTCTACTAGTTACATCCTCAAAAAATTCTAGAAGATTTATCAAGCAGGATTTTCCTTTCATAAACATCCCAGCTCCCCTCACCCCATCTCTCTCTCGGTTCTTTCTCATCTTCTCCATGCTGTTTTCAAGCCCATCTCATTCATGATACACACCTCCAGCATTCGCTTTAAACCTCTGAATGCCCAACTAGTCAACATTGTAAATGGCTCCCTCTCTTCAAGAATTGTCCCCCGCCCTTTCAAAACCATCACCTTTCTTCAAACCCTCCCAACTCTTCTGACCTTAGTGTAATGTCTGTAAGCTTGTAATGTTTGTAGCTCCACACCGTAGATGTGGACGTATTCTGTACTGCAAGTGCATAGTTAATCATTAAACAGAACTTGGCAGTTTCCGGAGACTTCCGAGAGAGCTGCCTCCATATTAGGAGCTGTGTGTGCTTGTGCTCTGTGAATATATCACAGTTGGCGACTGAGATGGGATTTTTCAGATGATTTACAGCTAAAATTTTGTTGGTGAAGGATTCAGCCAGCCGACAGAGGGACTTTGGAAGTTTCTGTCTTTGGAAAAAAGCTACAAAATCCAAGGTAAAATACAGCAAATGGTGTGAACAGCTAGAGATTAAAATGGCAGGTTTATTGGGGCATTTGGGTGAATATAGACACGACCGAGAATGTTTTAAAGCATATGTGGATCGGCTAGAAATGTATTTCACTGCAAATAACATAATCGAAGTTCCAGACAATGCAGTCCAGAACCAGGCTGTGTTGGAATGTAAGAGAGTGATCTTCTTATCGGAGGCAGGTCCGGCATTATACGAAACCCTTGTAAATCTGCTTGTGCCTGACGAGCCAAAGGACACATTGCTTAAAGAGATTTTAATGAAGTTGGAGCAGCACTATAATGCCAAACCATTGGAAATTGCTGAAAGCTATCGTTTCGGGATTCAGAATCAAAAGGCTGATGAAAGTATCGGTGATTACATCATAGCATTAAAAAAGCTATCGATGCACTGTAATTTTGGAAACTTTGAAAACCGAGCATTACGGGATTGTTTTGTTTGTGGGGTGAAAAATGATGCGATCAGAAGGAAGTTATTGACGACGGATGACTTGACTTTTGAGATTGCTTGTCAGACAGCAAGGTCGATGGGCATGGCCGAACAATATTCCCGAGAATTAAATAATAATTATGGTTGTCAGTCAACCGAGGTAAATCACCTGCAGGTTCAAAGTAAAAGAAGGGCATGGCCAAAAGTCTCAGAAACTGGAAATTCTACCAGAGCGTCAAAGTCATGCTAAAGGTGCCTGGGACAACATATTGCTCAAAGTTGTCCATATGTGAAGGCAGAGTCTTTCTTCTGCAGAAAGACTGGGCATCTGGCAAAATCATGCCGACTGAAGGGTCAACCAGCTTTTAAAGCTATGAGTCCAGCGTTCAAAGCTATGAGTAGAAATCCCAAGAGACATAGCATGGAAGAACAACAACAGGACGAGGAGATGTTAAAATTACACATCATCAGGAGCACGAGGTTAATGGACAGCGATTCGGGAAGCATCAGAATCCACATAGATATTGCGGGATTCAAGATACCAATGGAAATTGACACGGGTGCATCCGTGAGTGTAGTACCGGAGTCACTGTACTGCGACAAATTACGTGATTTCCAACTGGAGAAATCCAAGATAGAACTGCGAGGCTACTCAGGAGAGAAAATTCCTGTGGTAGGTCGTATCACCGTAGCGGTGAAATAGAAAGATCAATTTCAGAACTTGCCTCTAATAGTAGTGAAAGGAGACAAGTCTGCCTTACTCGGAAGAAATTGGTTGAGCTCACTGAAGCTGGATTGGAGTAAGATTTTCTGTGTGGAAGCGAGATTTTCATCAACGGAAGATGTTATCAAGCAGTATCCGAAGTTGTTCTGCGAAACGGGTAGTCCGGTCCAAGGTTTCAAGGCGAGTGTTAGGGTACAGAAGGACGCTAGATCAGTTTACTACAAGCCACGTTCCGTACCATATGCACTCAAGGAGAAAGTTGAGCAAGAACTCAAAAGACTAAAGACTGAGAACATTATTTGTAAGATAGATCGATGTAATTGGGCTACACCCATTGTTGTTGTACCTAAGTCCGATGGTAAGGTAAGATTGTGTGGTGATTATAAAGTAACTGTAAACCAGGTTCTAGAGGGTAATGTCCCCAATACATTGCCGAATATAGAAGGTTTGTTCACAACACTGACAGCTGGTCAGATCTTCTCAAAACTGGATCTTACGAATGCCTACTTACAGCTTGAACTCGATGAGGAGTCCAAGTCATGTTTGACTATAAATACTCATCTAGGCCTATATCAATTCAAAAAGATCATGGCTGATCAGGCCGTGGACTCAGCTCCACTTACCCGCCCGCTCCCCATAACCCTTAATTCCCTTATTGGTTAAAAATCTATCCATCTGTGATTTGAATACATTCAATGAGCTAACGTCAACTGCTTCTTGGGCAGAGAATTCCACAGATTCACAACCCTCTGGGAGAAGAAATTCCTTCTCAACTCGGTTTTAAATTGGCTCCCCCGTACTTTGAAGCTGTGCCCCCTAGTTCTAGTCTCCCCGACCAGTGGAAATAACCTCTCTGCCTCTATCTTGTCTATCCTTTCATTATTTTAAATGTTTCTATAAGATCACCCCTGATCCTTCTGAACTCCAATGAGTAAAGACCCAGTCTACTCAATCTATCATCATAAGGTAACCCCCTCATCTCCGGAATCAGCCTAGTGAATCATCTCTGTACCCACTCCAAAGCTAGTATATCCTTTCTTAAGTAAGGTGACCAAAACTGCACGCAGTACTCCAGGTGCAGCCTCATCAATACCCTGTACAGTTGCAGCAGGACCTCCCTGCTTTTGTACTCCATCCCTCTCGCAATGAAGGCCAACATTCCATTCGCCTTCCTGATTACCTGCTGCACCTGCAAACTAACTTTTTGGGAAAAAGAGTTTCATGCACAAGGACCCCCAGGTCCCTCTGCACCGCAGCATGTTGTAATTTCTCCCCATTCAAATAATATTCCCCTTTACTGTTTTTTTTTCCAAGGTGGATGACCTCACATTTTCCGACATTGTATTCCATCTGCCAAACCTTAGCCAATTTGCTTAACCTATCTAAATCTCTTTGCAGCCTCTCTGTGTCCTCTACACAACCCGCTTTCCCACTAATCTTTGTGTCATCTACAAATTTTGTTACACTACACTCTGTCCTCTCTTCCAGGTCATCTATGTATATTGTAAACAGTTGTGGTCCCAGCACCAATCCCTGTGGCACACCACTAACCACCGATTTCCAACCTGAAAAGGACCCATTTATCCCGACTCTCTGCTTTCTGTTAGTTTGCCAATTCTCTAGCCATGCTAATACATTTCCTCTAACTTTGTGTACCTTTATCTTCTGCAGTAACCTTTTGTGTGGCACCTTATCGAATGCCTTTTGGAAATCTAAATACACCACATCCATCGGTACACCTCTATCCACTATGCTCGTTATATCCTTAAAGAATTCCAGTAAATTAGTTAAACATGATTTCCTCTTCATGAATCCATGTTGCGTCTGTTTGACTGCACTATTCCTACCTAGATGTCCCGCTATTTCTTCCTTAATGAGCTTCAAGCATTTTCCCCACTACAGATGTTAAACTAACCAGCCTATAGTTACGTGCCTTTTGTCTGCCCCCTTTTTTAAACAGAGGTTTTACATTAGCTGTTTTTCAATCCGATGGTACCTCCCCAGAGTCCAGAGAATTTTGGTAGATTATAACGAATGCATCTGCTATAACTTCTGCCATCACTTTTAATACCCTGGGATGCATTTCATCAGCATCAGGGGACTTGTCTACCTTGAGTCCCATTAGCCTATCCAGTACTACCTCCCTAGTGATAGTGATTGTCTCAAGGTCCTCCCTTCCCACATTCCCGTGACCAGCAATTTTTGGCACGGTTTTTGTGTCTTCCACTGTGAAGACCGAAGCAAAATAATTGTTTAAGGTCTCAGCCATTTCCACATTCCCCATTATTAAATCCCCCTTCTCATCTTCTAAGGGACCAACATTTACTTTAGTCACTCTTTTCCGTTTTATATATCGGTAAAAGCTTTTACTATCTGTTTTTATGTTTTGCGCAAGTTTACTTTCGTAATCTACCTTTCCTTTCTTTATTGCTTTCTTAGTCATTCTTTGCTGTTGTTTAAAATTTTCCAAATCTTCTAGTTTCCCACTAACCTTGGCCACCTTATACGCTTTGGTTTTTAATTTGATATTCTCCTTTATTTCCTTGGTTATCCAGGGCTGGTTATCCCTTCTCTTACTGCCCATCTTTTTCACTGGAATATATTTTTGTTGAGCACTATGAAAGAGCTCCTTAAAAGTCCTCCACTGTTCCTCAATTGTGCCACCATTTAGTCTGTGTTCCCAGTCTACTTTAGCAAACTCTGCCCTCATCCCATCGTAGTCCCCTTTGTTTAAGCATAGTACGCTCATTTGAGACACTACTTCCTCACCCTCAATCTGTATTACAAATTCAACCATACTGTGATCACTCATTCCGAGAGGATCTTTTACGAGGAGATTGTTTATTATTCCTGTCTCATTACACAGGTCCAGATCTAAGATAGCTTGCTCCCTTGTAGGTTCTGTAACATACTGTTCTAAGAAACTTGTATGCTCGGAAGTTTATCATCGTTACGGACCATAAGCCCCTAATAGCAATCCTCCATCCAAAGTCCCCAGTTCCAACATTAGCTGCAGCCCAAATGCAGAGATGGGCTTTGATTTTGTCAGCATATACATATGATACTGAATACAGACCATCAGCTGATCATAGTAATGCTGATGCAATGTCTAGATTGCCTTCCCCATCACAAGTTACACCCGATAGGGAAGAAGTGTTTTATTTTTCATACATTGATGAACTGCCAGTCGCAGCTGAAGAGATTGGTAGAGCAACCAAACGTGACCCAGTGATGTCAAGGGTGTATGATTATATTGCAAATGGATGTCCAAACCAGGTAACAGACAAAGATACACATCCATTCTTCATTCGTAGGAATGAATTATCAGTGGATAAAGATTGTATCATGTGGGGTGCAAGAATGGTTATACCAAATAAATTCAGGTCCAAATTATTAGGAGACCTCCATGACCAGCACCTGGGAATGTGCTTGACCAAGAGTTTTGCACGCAGTTATTTATGGTGGCCAGGTCTTGATAAAGATATAGAGTACATCGTGAGGCAGTGTACGACATGTCAATCGGTAAGCAAGCAACCACCACCAGTACCATTACAGCCATGGAAATGGCCTCCCAGGGTGTGGCAAAGGCTACATATTGACTTTGCTGAGTTAGAAGGACAACAAATGTTCATTGTGATTGATAGTCATTCGAAGTGGGTTGAGGTGTTTCCAATGTGGAAAATAACAACAAGTAAAACATTGGACATTTTGGGAAAATTATTTTCTGCATTTGACCTCCCTGAAGAAATTGTTTCGGATAATGGACCACAATTTCGTTCAGAAGAATTTGCACACTTCACGAGCAAAAATTGTGTGAACCATACCAAGGTTCCACCATACCATCCTGCTTCGAATGGTGCAGCAGAGCGCACTGTACCAATTGTAAAACGTGCCCTCATAAAACAAATGTTAGATCCAAATTCAAGGAAACGACAGTTGTCATTGGATCACAAATTGGCTAATTTTTTGATTATATATTGAAATACTCCTCATACAACTACTGGTAGAACAGCAGCAGAGTTGTTTCTAAAACAACAGCCACGAACCAGATTCTCGTTGTTAAAGCCAAATTTGGCACAGTCCGTAGAAGAGACACAATCAAGACAGAAAGAGAATCATGATAAAGGTAGAGTAAAAGAGAGAAGTTGTTGAGGCCAATTCACTAAATATATTCAAAAAGGAGTTAGATGTAGTCCTTACTACTAGGGGGATCAAGGGGTATGGCGAGAAAGCAGGAATGGGGTACTGAAGTTACATGTTCAGCCATGAACTAATTGAATGGCGGTGCAGGCTCGAAGGGCCGAATGGCCTACTCCTGCATCTACTTTCTATGTTTCTATGAAATTAAACCAGAAGGTGAGAGTGAAGAACCATCATCATAAATGGTTAAAGTGGTTACCAGGAAGAGTGGTGAAGATATGTGGTCCTCGCACACATTTGATAAAGATGTTTGATAATGGACAGGTTTGGTTTGTCCATATTGATCATATTTTACCTACAGCCATGGAAGGAGTTGAAGATGGGACTGATTCAATTATTTCTGACTCATCAGATCGTTTTGATATACCAGTAGCAAATCCTAAATCCAATGTACTGGAAACAAATCCAGGAGAGAATCAGAATGAAAGTCTGAGTCCGAGTCAGGAAAACAAAGAGCATGAAGTTAGAGTGAGTTCAATGAAAATCAAGGAAATTCCATGGAGGAAAATGTTCCTCAGGATGAGCATCGAATGAGTTTAGATTCGACACCATGTTTGGAAGGTTCTGTTCAAGAGCGAAGGTATCCTCTTCGAAACAGAAAACAAGTGGTAAGGTTAAATTTGTAAATATGGAAAAAAAAATAAGTTTATATCCTGTGTTATGTAGAAACATGAAAGTTATATATGATGTTTGTTGTGATGGCTTCTTCATTAAGGAGGAAGAAGTGTAATGTCTGTAAGCTTGTAATGTTTGTAGCTCCACACTGTGGATGTGGACGTATTGTATACTGCAAGTGCATAGTTAATCATTAAACAGAACTAGGCAGTTTCCGGAGACTTCAGAGAGAGCTGCCTCCGTGTTAGGAGCTGTGTGTGCTTGTGCTCTGTGAATATATCACACTTAGCAACTACAACCCATCTCTAATCTCCCTTTTCTCTTTAAAGTTCTTGAATGTGATGATGCCTCCCACATCTGTGCCCATCTCTTCTGAAAATCCTTTTTTGAATTCATCCAATCAGGACCAAATTTGCACTAAGCATTGTCATAAATGACATGTTCTGGCTCTGTGACTGCTTCACTATTGCTCATCACCCAGTTTGCGACTCTTGGCACACTCGACCATCCTCTTCCAATGCTTCTCCTGTCCAGCTCACTGAGACTGTCCAATAGCAAAATACCGCGGATGCTGGAATCCAAAACAAAAACATAAAATGCTAGAAACACTCAGCAGGTCAGGCAGCATCCGCGAGAGAGAGAAACCGAGTTAGCGTTATAAGACTGAGTTCCTTCATCAGAACTGGAAAAGTTAGTAATGTAACAGGTTTTAAGCAGGTGCAGAGGCAGGGAAAGGAGGGAGGGAAGAAAAGAATAAAAGGGAGGGTCTGTGATAGGGTGGAAGGCAGGAGAATTTAAATGTTACCAATTGGAATGGCAGAATCATAAACAGCTGCCGCCTGAAAAAAAATATGGCAGAGGTTATGGTCTGAAATTGTCAAACTTGATGTTGAGTCCAGAAGGCTGTAAAGTGCCGAATAGAAAGATGAGGTACTGTGCCTCGAGCTTACGTTGAGCTTTGTTTGGAAAGTGCAAACACCTCCGTTCAGTCTGTAAGCATGGCCCCGAGCTTCCGCTCGCCAGTCACTTTAAATCTCCGCTCCACTCCCACTTTGATCTCTTCGCCCTCAGCCTCCTGCACTGTTCCAACGAAGCCCCCAAGTGCAACATTTAATCTCTCCTACCTTCCATCCTATCACAGACCGTCCCGTTTGTTTTTTCCTCCCATCCCCTTTTCCTGCCTCTGCACCTGCTTAAAACCTTTTACATCTCTAACTTTTCCAATTCTGACAAAGGGTCTCAGACCTGAAACATTAATTCTGTTTCTCTCTCCACAGATGCTGCCTGACCTGCTGAGTTTTTCCAGCATTTTATGTAACTGAGACTCTCCTTATTTAGCACCATTCCTTTTTATCTGCTCAAAGTCAGAGCATTTCTAGCAATGGCTTTTCTTCCCACCCCTGCACCATCACCTCCAGATTCCCTCAAGTTTCCATCTTTCACCAGTGCACTTTTCTCATCTACATGCTGCCCTTTGGTATTTCCGCATGTATGCTGATGATACCTAACTCGACCTCTCCACCACCTGCCAGCCCCTCTACTACCTCTGTACTATTAAACTGCTTATCTGACATCCAGTTTTGGATAAACTACAATTTTATCCAGCTGTACATTGGGAGAGTCAAAGTCATCGTCCTCGATTACCTCTCCATCAACTCCATCCACCTTCCTGGCCACTTTCTTAGGCTGATGGAGATTGTATGAAACCTTGGCTCTCTACCTGAGCCCAAGCTGATTTTCCAACCACATATCCTCTCCATCACGAAAACTGCCTACTTCAACCCCATAACGCCATCTGCCCCTGGTCCTAGCCCAACATTTGTTACTGAAACCCTCATCTATGTTTTTGTCACCCCATACTGAATTATTCAATGCTCCCATAGCTAGCCTCTCATCTTCCACCCTCCATAAACTTCAGTTCATCAAAAACACTGCTCCTCATATCCTATAGACCAGTTAGCCTAACATCTGTAATTGGGAAAATGCTGGAGTCCATTATTAATGAAGTAGCACCAGGACATTTAGAAAATCATAATACAGTCAAGCAAAGTCAGCATGGTTCTATGAACGATGTAAGTACTTGTACTGAACTTTTCTTGGCAGACATGTGTCTGTCAAGCTCCCCCCACCCCTCGTCACGTCTGTCAAGCTCCGCACCTCCGCTCCCCGCGTCATGGCCTTGCCCCAAATCATTCCTCATTCCCTCCACGTGGTGCCAAGAAGCAGGACCTGAAGCCCGAAACTGCCGACCTGATCTCGGCGGGTGGCCGAGAGTGATAGCGGGGGGCCAAGAAAGGTTGGAAGAGAGAGCCAGACTGGGAGAGGAAGAGGGAGAGAGAGACTGAGGGGAGAGAGAGAGACTGGGGGAGGGAAAGGAAGAGAGACTTGGGGAGGGAGAGGGAGAGAGAGATTGGGGGGGAGAGAGAGACTGGAAGAGAGGGAGAGAGAGAGGCTGGGGAGAGAGAGAGAGAGAGAGACTTAGGGGGGTGGAGAGAGAGAGAGATGCTGGGGGGAGAGTGAGAGAGACTGGGAGAGAGAGAGTGAGAGACTGGGGGGGGTGGAGAGACAATGGTGGAGGGGGGATCGGAGAGGGAACTCAGGGAAGACGGATCACATTCTTCCAACTCCCTGCAAGGGACATTGTTGGAGTGGAAGATTTCTGGAAGTCACGACACTGCCACTATTCACTTCATACCCAATAAACCTGTTAACAATCCGTACACAATGCCTCATCTAAGGTGAGGGTGGGGGGGGGAGGGAAAGATGTACTTGTGCTGTGGTAAGACACTTTGGCTGGGGAGGGATGTACTTGGACTGGGGTAAGACACTTTAGCTGGCCCTTGCTGTCTTCTGGGGAGCTTTGTCCTCTGTCACTTCAGGAAGTCAAAGTGGATCGAGTTAAAATTTGCAAAGTCAGTGAGACCTTGAGATGGGCGGTTCCAGTTACACATTCCAGTGAAACTTCAGGGTGTGGCTTATCCTCCGAGAGGACCAATCATAGACAAAGGGTGGAGCATGGTGGCCATTTTTGCAGTACAAATAAGCCCATCCTTTTATGAAAGGGAAATCATGTTTGATAAATTTTCTAGAGTTCTTTGAGGATGTAACGAGTAGGGCAGATGAAGGGGAACCAGCAGATGTAGTGTATTTGGATTTCCAGAAGGCATTCGATAAGGTGCCACGTAAAAGGTTACTTTTACAATAAGAGCTCATGGGATTAGGGGTAATATATTAGCATGCATAGAGGATTGGCTAACAAACAGAAAATAGAGAGACGGGAAAATGGGTCATTTTCAGGTTGGCAAATTATAACTAGTGGGGTGTCACAGGGATCAGTGCTGGGGCCTCAACTATTTACAATCTATCTTAATGAGTTGAATGAAGGCACCGAGTGTAATGTAACCATTTTTGCTGATGATACAATGATAGCTGGGAAAGCATGTTGTGAAGAGGATACAAAGAATCTGCAAAGGTTAAGTGAATGGGCAAACATTTGGCAGATGGAATATAACGTGGGAAAATGTGAGGTTATCCACTTTGGTAGGAAAAATAAAAAAGCACATTATTATTTAAATGAGGAGATTTCAAAATGCTGCGGTACGGAAGGATCTCGGGGTCCTTGTAGATGAAACACAAACAGTTAGCATGCCGGTACAGCAAGTAATTAGGAAGGCAAATGTAATGTTGGCCTTTATTGTAAGGGGGATAGAGTATAAAAGTAAGTAAGTCTTGCTGCAACTGTAAAGGGCATTGGCCTACATTTTTGGTCTCCTTCTTTAGGATGGATATACTTGTTTTGGAAGCAATTCAGAGAAGGTTCATTAGGTTAATTCCTGAGATGAAGGGGTTGACTTATGAAGAAAGGTTGAGCAGGTTAGGCCTATAATCATTAAAGTTTAGAAGAATGAGAGGTGATCTTATTGAAAACTATAAGATTATGAGGGGGCTTGACAGGGTAGATGCAGAGAGGATGTTTCCCCTCGTGGATGAATCTAGAACTAGGAGGCATAGTTTCAGAATAAGGGATCGACCATTTAAAACGGAGATGAGGAGGAATTTCTTCTCTGAGGGTTGGGACTCTGTGGAATTCTCTATCCCAGAGAGCTGTGGAGGCTGGATCATTGAATATATTTAAGGTGGAGACAGGCATATTTTTGAACGATAAGGGAGTCAAGGGTTATGGGGAACAGGCAAGGAAATGAGAGTTGACACCAGGATCAGATCAGCCATGATCTTATTAAATGGCCGTGCAGACTTGAGAGGCCAAATGGCCTACTCCTGCTCTTATTTCATATGTTCTTATGTTCCATCCTGTACCAACTGCTGTCCACTCATCACCCTGGCCATGCTGACCTACATTGGCTCCTGATCCTCCAACACATCCAATTTAAATTTCTCATATTTTGTTTAAATTGTTCCATGGATATGCCCATCTTATTTGTAATGTCCACCATTCCCAAACATCCCTTCAGTCTCTATTTATTTGACTACAGCCTCTTGTGAATTCCTCTCCTCCCTTTGCATCACCATTAGAAGCTATTCCTTCTAAACTCAGGGAAGATGGATCATGTTCTTCCATTTCCCCACAAGGGACATGGTTAGAGTGGATGATATCTAGAAGTCATGACATTGTCATTATTCATTTCATACCCAATAAATCTGTTAATAATCCATACACAATGCCCCATCTATGGTGCGGGGGGGCACAGATGCACTTGTGCTGGGGTAAGGCACTCTCGACTTTGCTCTCCATCTTTAAGAGCCTTCTCAAAACAAACCTCTTTAACTAAGTATTTTGGCACCTCTCCTAATAAGTACATAAGAAATAGGAGCAGGAGTAGGCCATTTGGCCCCTCATGCCTGCTCCGCCATTTAATTAGATCATGGCTGATCTAATCTTGGCCTCAACTCCACTATCTCTGTAACCACTTCTTTTAAGACCCTAGGATGCAGGCCATCACGTCCAGGGGACTTGTCCACCTTTAGTCCCATTAGTTTGCCTAGTACTTTTTCTCTAGTGACAGTGATTGTTTTAAGTTCTCCCCTCCCTATAGCCCCTTGATTATCTATTATTATTGGAATGCTTTTAGTGTCTTCTACTGTGAAGACCGACACAAAATATTTGTTCAAAGTCTCTGCCATTTCCCTGTATCCTATTATTAATTCTCCAGTCTCATACTCTAAGAGACCAATCTTTAGCTATATTCTCTTCCTTTTTATATACCTGTAGAAGCTCTTACTATCTGTTTTCATATTTCTTGCTAGTTTACTCTCATAATCTATCTTTTTTCTCTTTAATATTTCTTTAGTCGTCCTTCGCTGTTTTCTAAAAATTTCCCAATCCACTGGACTACCACTAATCTTTGCAACATTGTATGCCTTTGTTTCAATTTGATTCCATCCTCAACTTACTTAGTTATCCATGGATGGTTTATTCTTCTTTTAGAGTTTTTCTTTCTTACTGGAATATATCTTTGCTGAGATTTATGAAACATCTCCTTAAATATCTGCCACTGCTTTTCTGCCCTCTTACCCTTTAATCTATTTCCCCAGTCCACTTTAGCCAACTCTGTCTTCATACCTTTCTAATTGCCTTTATTTAAGTCCAGGACACTAGTTTGAGACCCAAGTTTCTCATCCTCAGACTGAATTTGAAATTCTAACTTGCTGTGATCACTAGAATCTTTCCTTTGACATGGCATTCATTTTTCTTTACAATCTCTGGTGCCTTGAGGCATTTTTACATTAAACATGCTATTTAAATGCAAGTTGTTGTATATTTTTTTCAGGTATATCGACCAGAAGTGTTTGTTTCAAAGGTTAATACATTTTGAGTTTGGTTTTGAATTTCTAATGCTTGGGTAATTACAATCCTATTCCAAGTGCTGCTGTCCAACTGTCAAAAATGCAACATATTGGATTTGATTTTAAAATGTATTTATTCTCAGGATATGGGCATTGCTCGCAAGGCCAGCATTTATTGCCCATCCATAGTTGCCCTGGAGAAGATGGTGCTGTACCTTATATTTGAACTGCTGCAATCCATGTGGTCAAAGGGATACTGACAGTGCCCTGTTCAGTAGGGAGTTCCAGGATTTTGACCCAGCGACAATGAAGCAATAGCGATATATGTCCAAGTCAGGATGATGTGTGACTTAGAAGTGATGATGGTCCCATACAACTGATGCCCCTGTCCTTCTAGATGGTGGAGGTTGGGAGGTGCTGTCGAAGAATTGCTGGAATCACAGCTGACAAGCCTCACTACTTGATCAGATGAAACATGCCAGAAGCAGGACTGCACCGACCATATAATCCACAAGATTCCCAGTAACTTGATTTATACTCTTGACATGAATCAATTTTTGCACACTGCACAGTAGGTAGCATGTACTTTAAAAAACTATTTCATTGATAGGGGACGGTGGGAGAATCACAGGTGAAAAATGCGCCAGCAGTCATTATTGTAGTCAATGCAAAAACATTGGCAATTAATGTAAAGAGGTACACATACACATTATCATTTATTAAAATGGCAGGCTTTCTTGAATTGGTCCAGAATGGTTAGATACTCATGGGAGGGGGCTGGGGAGAAGAAACTATGTAACCCGGCAATTATAGGTATTTATTAGTCAAAGATTATAAACTCAAACTCTTTCATACCAATAGGTTCTGTTGCAGAAATTTGGAGAAGGAAAGGATTAGGGAGTGGCTAATATGACAGTCTTTTCTTCACATCTGTTCCATTTAACATCTGCTAAATCATCCCTAAAATGTATTATGCCATCCTAATCTGGTCGAGAAGCAAAACCATTACCATGCCACAGCCATTGACAGATGACTTGACTTTTACATTTCATCCTTCGATCGCCCTGGTGTATGGTTCCTTCCAGGTTAAGAACTGTACTCCTTTGAACCTTAAATTAGGAATGTTTAGGAGGATTTTCTCCTGCTCCACAGCCAAACAGATTGTGCCATCATGAGCCTTCTAATTAATATTCTAACGTGTACTATGCATATTCTGCCCTTTCACTATTCATACCCCCACACAAAGAACTAACTGCACTGCCTGTAATCCATTTCTCAGATACTCTACCATACCTTCAGCCTACAAAAGTATGAATGCTGATGTGCCTACCACAACATATTTGTATTTAATTGTGCAAATGATCCATTACAACGTGACAGAAAAGCATTTGATTCAATAATGTAACCGACCTTTATAACCACACAATAAAATCTCATGAGCTTTGCTGATAACTCTTACTGTCATTACAATTTTGCTCCCCAATTCATTTGAGTCAGTATATTGACTTCAGTTCTCTGCACATTTAACACCCATCAGATTGATGAGATTATGTGGCAATTACTGATTTGGTGACTACATTATTAACTGCACACAGACACTAAATACATTTTAAAGATGAATTCAGTGCCAATTAGAATAATGCATGAATGAAATGCCCAGCTACAGATACAATCAGTTTTGGCTTGCCTCCCACTGTATAATGTGACTGATGGTGACAGCTGCAATCTACAGTAAGCATCAATCTGTTATGATGCTGAGAGTAAGAGGAACATTTCAAAAAAGGAAACACAACCAAATCTGCTAGTAGACTATTGGCGTGAGTGAGAAGAAAAGCTATTTAGATTCCTAGCAGTCTAATATGTATCTGTGCAAGAAGGTGGGGAAAGTTCTCTGGAAGTCTAACAGTAGGAAATCCTTTTGGTGGCCGTGCCCTCAGCTGCCTGGGCCCTTAGCTCTGGAACTCCCTCCCTAAATCTCTCCACCTCTCTACCTCTCTTACCTCCTTTAAGATGCTCCTAAAAACCTACCTTTTTGACCAAGCTTTTGGTCATCTGCCCTAATTTCTTCTTATGTGGCCCGGTGTCAAATGTATTTGTTTTGTCTTACAACAGTCCTGTGAAGTGCCTTGGGACATTTTACTACGTTAAAGGTGCTATATAAATATAAGTTGTTGTTGTTATCTTCTATCGTACTGGAGATGTGTTAATGTCTTTGAATGTCTAGTGATCTGGCATATTTGGGGGAGGGGGGGGTGAGGGGAAGAGAAGAGGGGAGGGATATATATCACATTCCGTGATAGTCTACTTGGCAAGGGGTTGGAGGATAACACTGCTTCATTTTTCCCAAGAGGCCAGTTGCTGGCAGTAGCAAATGCACCCAAAGTTCCTGGCCATCAAGTTATGGGCTAAAGTGAAAAAGTAATCCATTCAGTTTGTCTGGAATTCTGTGGAGACACATGGGTGGTGATTTTCGTCTCCCCGCGGGTAATAGACGTGAGGCAGATGGGGCAGAAGCATCAGCCACCCAAAGACCCTGGATCATTCCTCACTTACATGGTGGAAGCAAACCGCCAGCGTGAAACATGCTTTCCGCAGGCAGCTCGGCGATTAGCAGCAAGGAAATTAGGCTCTTAAGATCCTGCAGCAGCTTAACGGGGGAGGGGCAAGGCCTATGTTTTGTAGCCAAAAGAAGGAAGCAACATCATGGAACTGCAGGAAGATATCCTGTGGTTTTCCCACTGTGTCTGTGGAGATGCTGTTCAGGCACGTTCAAATAAAAAGAATGTCTTCTTTCATGAGATTGGTGAACGAACAAGGCAAGAGATGGCTCAACATGTAAATATGATCAGCATTTTCTCCAGGACCTGGCTGCAGTACCAAAAGAAATTTACTGATCTCACGAGGATCAATAAGGTAACCACCCGACGTCTCTGCACAGACCTGCAGGACTTACCTCTGTCTCTGCACTATGATTCCTTCCCTCCCTGCTTCCCATGGCTTTTCATTGGTCAGCAGGGAATACTTCACTGCACCCGCTTACTGCTTGCACTCACAACCTCAAAAACTGGTACTATCCTCACAACTACGTCTCCCTCTTGGCCACATTGCCTTCATCTTCCTGTCATCATGCGGACTATAGTTTTCGGACTCATATATGTTGAAAGACCTTGCCCAAGATGCATATTATCCTACTTGCACTTGCAGGAAAAGCTGAGAACAGGTGCAGAGTACCAGCACAGGAAAACATCCCGCTATTCTAGAAATACTAACCCCTATGTAATAGGCCACCATCAACAATATAGGAAGGCACACAGCAGTCAGCATCAGAGATGATGAGGTGGGAGGCCTGGTACAATAGGGTATGTTGGAATCTTATCTTGCTCTTCTTTTTCTACTTAACTATTTCAGTCACACCCTGTCCTTTAGCTGCTCAGGTACTACCTGCAGGGAAAGAGTACAGATAGAGTTAATGGATATGATGTAATTGGCATCACGGAGACATGGCTCCAGGATGACCAAGGCTGGGAACTCAACATCCAGGGGTATTCAACATTTAGGAAGGATAGACAGAAAGGAAAAGGAGGTGGGGTGGCGTTGCTGGTTAAAGAGGAAATTAATGCAATAGTAAGGAAGGACATTAGCTTGGATGATGTGGAATCTGTATGGGTGGAGCTACAGAATACCAAAGGGCAGAAAACGCTAGTGGGAGTTGTGTACAGACCACCAAACAGTAGTAATGAGGGTGGGGACAGCATCAAACAAGAAATTAGGGATGCATGCAATAAAGGTACAGCAGTTATCATGGGCGACTTTAATCTACATATTGACTGCGCTAACCAAACTGGTAGAAATGCGGTGGAGGAGGATTTCCTGGAATGTATTAGGGATGGTTTTCGAGACCAATATGTCGAGGAACCAACTAGAAGGCTGGCCATCCTAGGCTGGGAGATGTGTAATGAGAAAGGACTAGTTAACAATCTTGTTGTGCGAGGCCCCTTCAGGAATAGTGACCATAATATGGTAGAATTCTTTATTAAGATGGAGAGTGACACAGTTAATTCAGAGACTAGGGTCCTGAACTTGGGGAAAGGTAACTTCGATGGTATGAAACGTGACTTGGCTAGAATAGACTGGCGAGTGATACTAAAGGGTTGATGGTGGATAGGCAATGGCAAACATTTAAAGATCACATGGATGAACTTCAACAATTGTACATCCCTGTCTGGAGTAAAAATAAAACGGGGAAGGTGGTTCAACCGTGGCTAACAAGGCAAATTAAGGATAGTGTTAAATCCAAGGAAGAGGCATATATGTTGGCCAGAACAAGCAGCAAACTTGAGGACTGGGAGAATTTTATAATACAGCAGAGGAGGACAAAGGATTTAATTAGGAGGGGGAAATTAGAGTATGAGAGGAAGCTTGCTGGGAACATAAAAACTGACTGCAAAAGCTTCTATAGATATGTGAAGAGAAAAGGATTAGTGAAAACAAACGTAGGTTCCTTGCAGTCAGATTCAGGTGAATTTATAATGTGGAATAAAGAAATGGCGGACCAGTTAAACAAATACTTCGGTTCTGTTTTCACGAAGGAAGACACAAATAACCTTTTGGAAATACTAGGGGACCGAGGGTCTAGTGAGAAGGAGGAACTGAAGGATATTCTTATATAGCGGGAAATTGTGTTAGGGAAATTGATGGGATTGAAGGCCGATAAATCCCTAGGGCCTGATAGTCTGCATCCCAGAGTACTTAAGGAAATGGCCCTAGAAATAGTGGATGCATTGGTGATCATTTTCCAACAGTCTATCGACTCTGGATCAGTTCCTATGGACTGGAGGGTAGCTAATGTAACACCACTTTTTAAAAAAGGAGGGAGAGAGAAAAACGGTAATTATAGACCGGTTAGCCTGACATCAGTAATGGGGAAAATGTTGGAATCAATTATTAAAGATGAAATAGCAGCGCATTTGGAAAGCAGCGACAGGATCGGTCCAAATCCGCATGGATTTATGAAAGGGAAATCATGCTTGACAAATCTTCTGGAATTTTTTAAGGATGTAACTAGTAGAGTTACCAGTGGATGTGGTGTATTTGGAATTTCAAAAGGCTTTTGACAAGGTCCCACACAAGAGATTGGTGTGCAAAATTAAAGCACATGGTATTGGGGGTAATGTACTGACATGGATAGAAAACTGGTTGGCAGACAGGAAGCAGAGAGTCGGGATAAATGGATCCTTTTCAGAATGGCAGGCATTTTCTAGTGGAGTACCACAGGGCTCAGTGCTCGGACACCAGCTCTTGACAATAGACATTAATGATTTAGATGAAGGAATTGAGTGTAATATCTCCAAGTTTGCAGATGACACTAAACTGGGTGGCAGTGTGAGCTATGAGGTGGACGCTAAAAGACTGCAGGTTGACTTGGACAGGTTAGGTGAGTGGGCAAAATGCATGGTAGATGCAGGATAATGTGAATAAATGTGAGGTGATCCACTTTGTGGGCAAAAACACAAAGGCAGAATATTATCTGAATGGCGGCAGATTAGGAAAGGGGGAGGTGCAACGAGACCTGAGTGTCATGGTTCATCAGTCATTGAAAGTTGGCATGCAGGTACAGCAGCAGGTGAAGAAGGCAAATGGTATGTTGGCCTTCATAGCTGGGGAATTGAGTATAGGAGCAGAGAAGTCTAACTGCGTTGTACAGGGCCTTGGTGAGGCCTCCTAATCTGAGGAAGGATATTCTTGCTATTGAGGGAGTGCAGTGAAGGTTTACTGGACTGATTCCCGGGATGGCGGGACTGATGTATGAGGAGAGACTGGATCAACTGGGCCTTTATACACTGGAGTTTAGAAGGATGAGAGGGCATCTCATAGAAACTTACAAGATTCTGACGGGACTGGACAGGTTAGATGCGGGAAGTATGTTCTCGATGATGGGGAAGTCCAGAACCAGGGGACACAGTCTTAGGATAAGGAGTAAGCCATTTAGGACTGAGATGAGGAGAAACTTCTTCACTCAGAGAGTTGTTAACCTGTGGCATTCCCTGCCGCAGAGAGTTGTTGATGCCAGTTTATTGGATATATTCTAGAGGGAGCTAGATATGGCCCTTGCGGCTAAAGGGATCAAGGGGTATGGAGAGAAAGCAGGAAAGGGGTACTGAGGGAATGATCAGCCATGATCTTATTGAATGGCGGTGCAGGCTCGAAGGGCCGAATGGCCTACTTCTGCACCTATTTTCTATATTTCTATGTTTCTACGATATATCCTGAAGTCAATTAGAGGCAAAGTGTTATTGCTGTTGGAAGTGGGACTTTCTCGCGCCCCACCCTGTATGTGATCTTAGATCACAACTAATGTCATCTCGTTAAATCGACAGTAACAAACCAAGCAAATTGAACAGTCCTCTCTCGGACCAAAGAAAACTACATGTAGGCCCAATCCTCTAAATATGCCAACTTAATATCGAAGGCATCTCTCGTTCAAAATGCGAATATCTCGAAAGATTTCTGGTTCTTGAAGAAACACACATCGAACACATCCATCATTTCAACAAGAAGACGTAGCACAGGTTTTTATTGCTTGCAATAACCATCCCAAATATGGCCTAATGTGTTATGTCAAACAAGGAATTGACGGCTGCATCGAACCCGAGCATATCAGTATTGCAAGAGTTTTCACTGTAACAATATGTGTAGGAGAGCTAACAATCTCAATGTCTACAGACCGCCAGTCGTACAGTGGCCTGACCCACCGCTCCCTCCTAGTCAACATCCATCCATCTCGGAGAGATTGTTGGAAGTTTCTCCAGATTGACAGCTATGTGACTCCAGTCAAGGTGAAATGATTGTCTTTCTTTCTCCCTGTATTATTTTCCCATATTCGATTGAGATTTGTTGGTGTTTTATACCAAATGTGATGCCTGAAGTGAACACATGTGAACACATCTCAAATGTATGAATGTATATATGAGGCAGACATCTTAGCTTATTGATCTAAATGCAATTTAGATTTTCTTTGACCATTTTTCCACAGAAAAGATTTGGTAAGAGTTGCGTTTAATCTAATGCTTTTTTAGCAAAATACGTACTCATAAGCTTTAAAGCAGCACTTAGACAAAAGGTGGGCAATATGCTAATGTTATTTTTCTAAAAAGACTGTAAACAATAAGCGATTTATCAACTTGCCTTGACAATCAGAAAACATCTCGCACCCATTATATTGAAAAGTCATTTATCCCTTTCCAACTGTGAACAGAGGAAGATAAAACAGAGTGACTCAGATACAGGCCGTCAGGCTTAAAAAATATTTTTGCTGAGACAAAGCAGTTCGAAATGCTAGAGGAAAGTTAGAATTTATCTTGTCTAACTGAGGTATGGTAACCCACTGAATTGGGAAAGTACAAAGTGTTCTTTATTCTGCATTATTATCTGAAGATAAGATGCATTAATTGAATTAAATGAGTCGAATCATAACTGTTATTCAGTGTGTTGTGAAAATTCGTACGATAAATGAACACCTGATGCTAAATTGGCTCAAGCATGTCTGAAGATAAAGGACACACTGTAAAAGACAACACAGCAGAGGATGAATTCCTATAGCAACAAGAACAAGTCCAGGCAGGCTGGAGGTCATTTTAAACACCTGCATAGATTACATTGCGAAAACAGAGAAAACAAGTGAAGTTTCAAATCAATCGTGGGTTATATATGTAGGAACCTATTGATGACAAACCACTACCCTAGAGGTGTGATTCCATGTTACAAAGTACTTTGAAAGCTAGGCAGATCTTTTTTTCCATTCAGGGGATGTGGGCATCGCTAGCAAGGCCAGCAATTATTGCCCGATCATAGGTGCCCTTGAGAAGGTGGTGGCGAGCTGCCTTCTTACATTGCTGTGTGGCGAAGGTACTCCCACAATGCTGTTTGGGAAGGAGGTCCAGGATGAGAGGTGACATGGGGCGGGACAGGACAGCGGGGTGGGACATTGGGGGGGAGTGGGGGCGGGATGGGATGGGGGGGAACTTGGGGTGAGATGGGGCGGGTGGGATGTGGGAGCGGGACATGAGGGGGATGGGGGGATGGGGCAGAACAGGACGGGACGGGACCTGGGGGGAGATGGGGGGATGGGGCGGGTTGGGGGGGGATGGGGGCGGCACGGGGGCAGGACGGGGGGGGGCGTGGGGCGGGACATGGGGTGGGTCATGGGGGATGTGGTGCAGGACATGGGGGGGGGGGAACTGGAGGGGGACGGGGGGGGGCGGGACGTGAGTGGGGAGATGGGGCGAGGCCGGGATGTGGGGTGTGATGTGGGTGAGGGACGGCAGGGGGACAGGGGGCGGGGGGGGGACGTGGGGCAGGACGGGGGGGAGGGCAGCCAACCCGCTCGCTGGAGGCAGGTTGGCACATTAAATATTCTAATGATGCTCTGTGCCTCATTGTGGTCCACTATTTGAAATTTAGCTCTGGTCAGGTTTCCCAGGCCTCGGGGAACCCACCAGCTAAAAGAAGGCGAGGACTGCTGGACCCAGAAGGTAAGTGCCTTTCCAGTTACCTGCTGGGTTCAGCATCCCTGCCTCACCCACCTCTGTGATTGGACTCGCTCCGACCCTTCCAATTTCTCCTTGACCCCACCCCTCCAAGGCATCCGAGACTCCCCCTCTCCCCACGAGGCCTCCGACAACTGACCTCGCTCCTCCAGCCCCCCAGTCTCCTTCTGCCCCCGCTCCCCCCAGCCCTTGATCCCTTTCCAACCTCCCCCCTTCGGCTTCCGATTCCCTTCCGACCTCCCCTTTCTGTTCCTCGATCCTCTTCCAACCTCGCCCCGATCGCCCTCCGGCCCCTGATCCATCCCCAAACCCTCCCTGCTTCCTCTCTGCAGCTTGGTGCTGCAGGCCTACTCACCTGACATCCAGCCAGCCGTTCCATCTGGCTGGTTGCGGGCAGGAATCAGTGCTTTGAAATCTGTTATATTAGGCAGGGCCGTCGGGAAACCAATTCTCTCAGGTTTCCGGACCGCTTTCCGGGCCCAGCCCCCGGCTCCCTACCCACCAGCAAATTAAAATGTCAGCTTTGCTTTCTCAAAGCTTCTGGAGGAGAAATTTGGGGCATTCGCGGCTCCTGATAGCGCCCCCGTGTGGGGCATCGCTAACTACTTCCACGATATTCCATAGGAGTTTAGTGGTGGCGGTAGCTAGCAGCGCCCCGCTGCGCCAGTGCTGACATCATGAGCAATCCATTTTCACTCCGGAGCGAAAATTTGGGAGTGGCCCCTGAAGCTGTGCCAGGTGATGCCAGCGACTGCTTCAGGGGGTGCGTACCAGGCTGTAGGTAGCTCGCGGGGTGACATTTAAAGGTGGGGTGGCGCTTTAATAAAAAAATCAGCTGACTTACCGCTGGCAGCGTGCTGGAGATTCTAAAGTCAATTTTATGGTGTATTAATAATAAATGATTGGGGTTTTTTTTATAAAGCCATGGTTAGTTTCTGATGTTTCTTTCGAAAAAAGAGCCCATTAAGTTAAAAATAAAATTAAATCACATGGAGAAAATAAGGGAATTCAAGAGGACATAGCTGGTGAAATGAGCAGACACGTGGCAGATGAAATTTAATGCAGAAAAGTGCAAAGTGATATATTTTGGTCGAAAGAACGAGGTGAGGCAATATAAACTAAAGGCTACAATTCTAAAATGGATGCATGACTGGAGAGACCTGGGTGTATAGGTGCACAAATCGTTGAGGGTGGCATGGCAGGTTGAGAAAGTGGTTAAAAAAGCATACGGTATCCTGGGCTTCATAAATCGAGGCATAGAGTACAAACACAAGGAAGTTATGAGCCTTTATAAAACACTGGTCTGACCTCAACTGGAGCATTGTGTTCAATTCTGGGCACCGCCCTTTTGGAAGAATGGGAATGGCTTAGCGAGGGTGCAGAAAAGGTTTGCAAGTATGGTTCCAAGGATGAGGGACTTCAGTTACATGGATAGACTGGTGAAGCTGGGGTTGCAAGAACAAAGGCAACATGGGGAAAAACCTTTTTACATAGCGAATGGTTAAGATCTGAAATGCAGTGGAGCCAGAGTCAATAAGGCTTTCAAAAGGGAATTGGATAAGTACCCGAAGGAAATAAAATTGCAGGGCTACAGGGAAAGGGCGGCACAGTGGGTCCAGCTGAAGTGTTTTTAACAAGAGCCGGCACGGGTTCGATGAGCTGAATGGCCTCCTTCTGTGCTGTAACCATTCTATGATTCTAGATTTTGTTGTATTCTAACTCATGCCTAAACCCAAGATATTATTCAGATTCTAAAGTCAATTTTATGTTATATAATTAATAATAAATGATTGTTTTCTTTATAAAGCCATGGTTAGTTTCTGAAGTTTGTTTAGGAAAAAGAGCCCATTAAGTTAAAAATAAAATTGTCATGTGGAGAAAATAAGGGAATTCCCTAAATTAAAGTGTAAAATCACTTTGCACCTTTTTGCTCCAACATAATGGCCCTGAAATCCTGCTTCACTGCTTCCCATGGGCGCTCGACAGAAAAAGGTCAAAAAGATGCACACCTGCCTGTTCCTGCTGTGCCCACCAGCGATCCTGGTCCTGAAGCCTCCTCTCCCTGTGCATCAGAGTGCGTGCACATCGGGCCGGACGTATGCTGGAGCTGGAGTCACCAATCCAGATACAGTATTTTCTCATTCATAATAATGGGAACTCCATAAGTAGAAGTTTTCATTATTATGATTGAGAAACACCCCCCCCCAAATACCAAAACACCAATAAAAAATAGAAAAAAGACATCACATATTTAAGATTAATTTAAATTAAAGTTAATGTCTTAGAAAAAAATATATTTTTCTGATTTTATTTAAAGTTTTTTAATTATGGTTTAAAATAAACTTAACTTAGTGGGCAGGGTTTTTAACATTAAAATGTGTGTTTAAATTTTATTTTTATATGTTTTTGTATATTTTAAAACTCTTACATTGGTAAAAGTAGGCTATGTGCCTGCTTTTACCAGGTACAAGAGTTTTCAGGACATTTGCTGGGCAAGAGATGGGTAAATACCGCAGTCTTGCCCATGCGAATGTCCTTGCTATGGGGATATGGAGGATCTGTCATGCCAGGATACACTCCATACGGATCCGAGGAGGCCGCGATATCAGGGCCATTTTGGTGTAGAATGCAGGCATCATAATTTTCTAATTCTAACTTGGGAAATCTTAATTTTTACATCCTGATATGTTTTATGTGGCAATTAAAAATGAGTGTAGAACTTTCAGCCATTTGCTGACTTTTAAGAGCAAACAGATCACTGCCATGTGTGCGGCAAAGAAAATCGATTATGTAATGAACTTGATAGGAAAGCATTATGTGCATGGTAAGACAGAATTTTCCATTGAAGAACACATCAATAGAGTAAAAAAAACTCTGAATGTACTTCAAATAAATTCAGAGAGAAAAAGTTAAAATGTTAGAGAAGTCCTTAAATGATGAACAGAGAGAGTGTTACTATCAGAGGCACAAAAAAAACCGTAGAAGCCATGTCAATAATATTGAGAAAGAAATTTGGTATAAATCACAATTGCACTGCAGCAATAATCGCAGCTTCTGCAATGTTACGCAAACCTGATGAACATCCTAGGGATTGTTTTAATAGACTTAAATGTTGTTATTTTTGGGAAGATCACCCAATGTTGAGGTAAAGCAATTTAAGGACATAAACTTTCACTCCCTTCCATATAGAACTAAAAATATATTTACCAGGGATGTAGAAAGGTATGAACCAAACATTGAATGGATCATTTCAGAAGCTGACATTCTTTATCATCATCATAAGCAGTCCCTCGAAGCGAGGATGACTTGCTTCCACACCAAAAAGGTGTTCATAGGTGTTTCAATGAAGAACCTAATATTCCAAATCCCGAACTACATCATGGAGGGTGGAAGATGCCTGTGTGTGGATTTTTTTAACGTGTGGTGGCCGTTGCACACCAGCCATTACACGGGCTTGACAGAGCTAGGTCTTGGTCCAGTGGCAAGGATTACCCAAGGCGACTGGAAACCAGCTCTGCTGCACGGACCTAGCGGCACACGTATCGCAGTTTGGATTGGCCCGTGCTGCCCCTGGGCCCTTGCCTCTTCTGGGCCCCAGACTCACACCTCTCCTGGGCCCCGGTCACTTCCTTTTACAGACTCTCACCGTTCTTTCGCCCCTCCTGCTGTGCCCGCCCGCACCGCAATCAGCGACCTGACTTCGCAGCCATCACCTTCCTGTAGCAGCACGCGCTGCTTCCTGCAGTGGTATGCCACCGCACGCTGCTCCCTGTCATGGCCCCTGCCTGCTGATGGTCTTGCAGGCCGGGACCGCGCTGATTTCCAGGCTGGGCTGCCGCACACTGCACATAATGCTCAAACGGTAAGAGGTGTAAGAAAAGGAAAAATTTGAATCTGGGGTAAAAATGAGTGAGATTAGTATACAGCCTTCCCTTGAAATGAAAGGTGGAGAATTCAACCCTCAACGCCAAATAAATATCAAACAGGGACCAGGCAATAGACAGAACAGGTCACTGTAGTTAAACCAACAATATGGGCAGTCTGGGAAAGAAGAAAAAAAGACTTGCATTTATATAGCACCTTTCACGACCAACAAATATCTCAAAGTGCTTTACAGCCAATGTTGTAATGCAGGAAACACGGCAGTCAATTTGCGCACAGTAAGCTCCCACAAACAGCAATGAGATAATGACCAGATAATCTGATTTTGTTCTTTTGATTGAGGGATAAATAATGGCCAGGGAGCTGATATTGGAGGGAAAAAGATGATACCAGACAGTAGATTATCCATATGGGCAGAGTTCTAGTCAGCATAGAAGCCCAACATTTTACAGAAAACCATATAAAGCCCAGCAAAACAATTTCAATGAGCAGGATCTAGAAACTGTAATAGAAAAGCAGATGGTTCTTCTTAAATCGGACTCATTCCAACCAAGCGACCATAGACGCCACCCAAAATATGGGTTTAGAATTGACAGGAGTAAAGAAACCCAATGTTTTCCTCAGAAGATTAAAAAGGTGAGAGGTATTATGTAAAAACTGATTTTCATGAAAGTTATAGTTGTGAGTCTTTAATATGCCCAACTTTAGAAGTAACTTCAATACAAGGAGCATGTTTGAGAAATTGTCCAAGACTATTGATCAAAAGGGACATCTTAGAATCCTTCCTTGTGATCTGAACGTGACAGATTATGGAGGCAATTCCCAAAACCACGTGGAAAAGTTTGGCTTAAAGTTAAAATAGGGAACATATCTGTCCCTCAATCTATACATGTCACAGATACATGTGGAGAGGAGTTCTTGATAGGCAATAATTTGCTACACTCTCCCGTGTAATGGATTGTTTCCATGAGGTCCTGTGGCATCCAGTTAAAAGAAGGCATACCATATAGGAAATATCTCCAAGATCATGAGTAAACAGTAGAAACTCATGAGAAAATGGTAGAAGTATTTTATTGAACAAGAAGATTCCATTTTGAAATTCAACTTTGTTTACTCCGTAGAGCCTACTGCGCAAGTTCAAGGAGAATCAGAAAAGTTAGAAACTTGGAGAGATGGAAATAATTATATTCCCATATCAAAGGAAAGAATTATTAAGAGTGAACTGAAACCCAAAGTGTTAAAGATTTTCACGAAGAAGCAAGTGCTTCTAATTATTAAAAAGGACAGGAATCAGTAAACAATGACTGTGAGCTCCTGTCAAGTGGCCTAATTCAAGTAGAATCCTGCCAAAAGGAGGTGGGCCAGATGCAGTCAGCGATTGCTATTGCCTTTGTGCATGGCAAGAAAATGCAAATTTTAAAGAAGAGCTTGTGCAGGAGAAAAGAAAGTTAATCCTTTCACAGCAGAATAAGGCTGTGAGCGAGTGACATAAAAAACCCTGGGTTAGGCACATGAAAGCCATGCTACACTACAATGGTGCCCATCCAAATACTTGGAACATGAGTTTATATGTTTCATTATGGGGTTAGTCTAAGATCGACATTTTTGCATGGATTTCTTTCATGGAAAATCATTAAAACTAGTGCAGAAAATCGTGGAATTTCAAGCGCAAGTTACATCGAGTGTCACTTGAGTTTCCACAATCGACATCGGGAGGACCTGAGGCCTCAATCGTAGACCAGCATGGCAATCACTGTAGAAATGAAGGTCACAACAGCCTTATATTTTTATTAAAGTGGCTCGATCCAAGCATCAACGAGGGACCTGTGCCAGATCAGTCAAGGAGCAGTAAAGGTCAGCATTCAGAAGGTGACAGATGCTCTGTTCTGCAGGGTAGATGACTATTAAATTTGATGTACAGAGCGGTGGCAGTGTTCACTGGAGTTTCACAGATTAGCTAGCTTCCCCAAAGTGCTTGGAGTAATCGATGGCACACACGTGGCACTGAAAGTCACCTGTGAGGAATCACAGAGCTACCTGAACACAAAGGTATTGCACTCCCTTAATGTTCAGGTAGTCTGCTATGCCCGTCTGTGATCCTTACATGTGAATGCCATGCACACTGGTTCAACTCATGGTGCATTCATCGTAAAGAACTTGAAAATAGTCTGCATATTCGGGGCAGGTGATTAACCTGATGGTTGGCTGATTGGGGACAAGGCCTACCACACTGTTGCCATGGCTGGTGACTCCATTTCGTGCACCCCAAAATGAGGCAGAGGTGGAACTTAATGAGGCCCATGACTCCACCTGGCATGTCGTGAAGTGAGCCACTGGGGTCCTGAAGAACTACTTCAGGTGCTTGGACAGATCTGGGGCGTACTGCAATATTCCCCAGAGAGGATAGCCTGTCGGGAATACTGCAGTACATCTAGTTTTGCTGTACCTTGCAAAGTTTTGCCCTCAGGGAACCTGGGCATCCTGGGAGAGGAGCCGATTGGGCTAAATATCATGCCTCGGGAACTGGAGTAGAGAAGTGCTGAGCCTGCACAGAAGGGAGCCGCTCGACAGGGCCAGGCTGTCAGAGCATGGCCCATGGAATATATTATCACAATGAGCCCCACCTCATAATCCCCTCCCCCCACCTCATAATCCCCTCCCCCCTACTGAGCAGAAGAAGACGCGGATATTAAGATGTTGATCAACAAAATAGATTTATTAGAATCTCCAATTGTTAACTGTTAACGTTAAATGAATATATCATTTTCCAGTTCAAAAATATAGATAATTCTGCTTCTTATTCACATTTATTACGATGTATTAAAAATGTTAGAATGTTTATGTTGAAGGGGAGTGATGTGGGTGCCACTGTCCTGTGCGGAAGCAATGAATGGTCAAATGGTAGGTACTCACCGATTGTTGCACTCACCCTGCTCATCTCAGCCACAGCATCTCCCCAGCAGCAAAACTGCCTTTTGCTCATGTGAGTTAAGACCCTGATGCCCTCACCAGTGCCCTCTCCTGGGCATTGTGCACAGTCTTGGTCTGCAAAGACAAAAGGAAAAGATCAAAATGTGTTGCATTGTTTGTAATCTACGAAAATTACCTAGATTCTGGGGCGGTCCCAGCGGATTGGAAAACCACAAATGTAACGCCCTTATTTAAAAAGGGAGGCAGGCAAAAAGCAGGAAACTATAGACCAGTTAGCCTAACATCTGTTGTTGGGAAAATGTTGGAGTCCATTATTAATGAAGCTCTAGCATGACATTTGGAAAAACATAATTCAATTAAGCAGAGTCAGCATGGTTTTATGAAAGGGAAATCATGTTTGACAAACTTGCTGGAGTTCTTTCAGGATGTAACGAGCAGGGTGGATAAGGGGGAACCAGTGGATGTTAGGTATTTGAATTTCCAGAAGGCATTCGATAAGGTGCCACATATACTGCACAAAATAAAAGTTCACGGGGTTGGAGGTAATATATTAGCATGGATAGAGGATTGGCTAACTAACAGAAAACAGAGAGTCGGGATAAATGGGTCATTTTCCGGTTTGCAAACAGTGACTAGTGATGTGCTGCAGGGATCAATGCTGGGTCCTCAACTATTTACAATCTATATTAATAACTTGGATGAAGGGACCAAGTGTAATGTAGCCAAGTTTGCTGATGATGCAAAGATGGGTGGGAAAGCAAACTGTGAGGAGGATACAAAAAATGTGCAGAGGGATATAGACAGGCTAAGTGAGTGGGCAAAAATCTGGCAGATGGAGTATTATGTGGGAAAATGTGAGGTTATCCACTTTGGCAGTAAAAATAGAAAAGCAAGTTACAATTTAAATGGAGAAAAATTGCAAAGTACTGCAGTACAGAGGAACCTGGGGGTCCTTGTGCCTGAAACACAAAACGCTAGTATGCAGGTACAGCAAGTAATCAGGAAGGCAAATGGAATGTTGGCCTTTATTGCATGGGGGGAAGAGTATAAAAGCAGAGAAGTCCTGCTACAACTGTACATGGAGTACTGCGTGCAGTTTTGTTCTCCGTATTTAAGAAAGGTTATACTTGCATTGGAGGCTGTTCAGAGAAGGTTCCCTAGGTTGATTCCGGAGATGAGGGGGTTGACTTATGAAAATAGGTTGAGTAGGTTGGGCCTCTACATATTGGAGTTCAGAAGAATGAGAGGTGATCTTATCGATACATATAAGATAATGAGGGGGCTCAACAAGGTGGATGCAGAGAGAGTATTTCCATTCATAGGGGAAACTAAAACTAGGGGACATAGAATAAGGGGCCGCCCATTGAAAACTGAGATGAGGAGGAATTTCTTCTCTCAGAGGGTTGTAAATCTATGGTAATCTCTGACCCAGACAGCTGTGGAGGATTTTTGAGCGATAAGGGAGAATAGGGTTATGGGGAGCGGGCAGGGAAGTGGAGCTGAGTCCATGATCAGATCAGCCATAATGTTATTGAATGGTGGAGCAGGCTTGAGGAGCCAAATGGTCTAATCCTGCTCCTATTTCTTATGTTTCTTATGTTCTTATGTTTCTTATGTTGCGAGCAATTCCAGCGAGTTGCTGCTGTGCATATATAAGGGAATGGAATGTCCAGTCCTCTCTGGCAGCTTGAGTCGAACAAATTTCTCACCTTCCCCGAGCTTGTCAGGTTACATTTGTTACCTCACTGATCTGCCGTCCTGGGGATCAATGTGGTCCCACTAATTGTCTCTGTCACCTCCCTCCAAGCATGGCTCCTCACGGCCTGCGTGGGCGATACCCCATAGAATGCAACCAGGCTCCCTCAATATGCCATGATTCATCAAAATGTGTCTGGAGGTTGTTGTGAGCAACATCTGATCTTTTTTGTGAATCATTCATCTGCAGGTAGGGGAAAATTAATCAATACTTTCAGACAGCTTGGTACAATACACAGATTTCAAAATTAATTTAACTCAATCAATCCAATGAATGCAGTTTTTAACATAAATTTGCAGGCTGCTCAGATTGCAAATACTCTCACTGCTCTTCACATTTGTATTATTAATTCAAAAATAATTTCAATCAATCAATTCGATCATAGTATGATAGAAATTTACTGCACAGGAGGAGGCCATTTGGCCCATCATATCTGTGCCGGCCGAAAAAGAGCTAGCTAGCCTAACCCCACTTTCCAGCTCTTGGTCAAGCTAATAGCCCTGTAGACTAGAGCGCTTCAATTGCATATGCTTGTAAAATGATGAATGCAGTTTTTAAACATCAATTTGCACACTGCTCATACTGCAAACACTCATTGCTCTTAAAACTTTACATTATTAATTCAAGATTAATTTAAATTTGATGAATGAAGTTTTTACCATCAATCAACTTTGCATTATTAAAATATGAATGAATAAGATTTTAATTAATTCAAAGTAAAATTAAATTAATCAATCAGATCAAACCACTCCATGAATCATGTAGCATAATGCTCAGATTGAAATCAATCATTACTGCTGGACATTAAATTAATCAGATAAGTCAGCCATGTTGCATTTTTTTTTCCAGAAAGAGACGTGTTCTCTTAACTTTTTCTCTTGAGCCTCGCTGTGAAGGTAAAATTTTTGGATTGGATCTTACAGATACTTGAGGCTCTGACCCCAGTCCCCTGTTGATCATGCCTGTAAATGCTGCTCCATTGCGCTGATTCACGGGAAATCTTACTTTTGGTGATATGCAAATTAATTTGGGTAGAAATTTGAACAATAACTTCAGTTCGGAAAACCAGCGCAATTTCAAGTGCAATTTGTGCCCGGGTTTCTGATTGCATCCAAAGTGGAAACTCTACTTACGCAGAAGACTTTTGCTCCAAAACTGGCCGCGCCTCTAGCCAAGCTGTCCCAATACAGCTACAACACTGGCATCTACCTGACAAAGTGGAAAATTGCCCAGATATGTCCTGTCCACAAAAAGCAGGACAAATTCAATCCAGCCAATTACCACATCAGCCAACTCTTAATCATCAGCAAAGTGATGGATGTTGCCATCGACAGTGATATCAAGTGGCATTTACTCACCAATAACCTGTTCACTGACGCTCAGTTTGGGTTCTACCAGGACCATGGCTCCAGACATCATTCCAGCCTTGGTTCAAACATAGACAAAAGAGCTGAATTCTAGAGGTGGCGTGAGAGTGACTGTCCTTGACATCATGGCAGCATTTGACCGAGTGTGGCACCTCGGAGCCCTAATAAAATTGAAGTCAATGGCGATCAGGGGGAAAACACTCCACAAGCTGGAGCTATACAATGCACAAAGCAAGATGGTTGTGGTTATTGGAGGCCAATCGTCTCAGCCCCAAAATATTACTGCAGCAGTTCCTCAGGGCAGTCCTAGGCCCAACCATCTTCAACTGCTTCATCATGATCTTGTTGAATGGCGGAGCAGGCTCGAGGGGCTAGATGGTCTACTCCTGTTCCTAATTCTTATATTCTTATGTTCTTATCACCTTCTCTCCATTAAAAGGTCAAAAGTGGATATGTTCGCTGATGATTGCACAGTTTTCAGTTCCATTTACAATTCTCAGCTAATGAAGCAGTCCATCCCTGCATGCAAGAAGATCTGGACAACATCAAGGCTTGGCCTGATAAGTGGCAAGTAACACTCAGGCCAAACAAGTGCAAATGACCATCTCCAACAAGAGAAGGTCTAACCACCTCCCTCTAACATTCAGTGGCATTACCATTGTTGAATCTCGCACCATCAATATCCTGGGGGTCACCATTGACCAGATATTTAACTGGACCAGCCACATAAATACTATGGCTACAAGAACAGATCAGAGGCTAGGTATTCTGTGGCGAGTGGCTCACCTCCTGACTCCCGTAAACCTTTCCACCATCTACAAGGCACAAGTCACGTGCCTTGAAATACACTCCACTTGCTTGGAGGATTGCAGCTCCAACAACACTCAAGAAGCTCGACACCATCCAAGACAAAGCAGTCCACTTAATTGACAGCTCATCTATCACCTTAAACATTCACTCCCTCTACTACCAGCACAATGTGGCTGCAGTGTTTACCACCTACAAGATAAACTACAGCAACTCGCCAAGGCTACTTCAACAGAACTTCCCAAACCTGCGACCTCCACCACTTAGAATGACAAGGGCAGCAGGTGCATGTGATCACCACCACCTCCAAGTTCCCCTCCAAGTCACACACCTAACTTGGAAATATATCGCCGTTCCTGCATTGTCACTGAGTCAAAAATGCTAGAACTCCCTACCTAGCAGCAATATGGGAGTCCATTCACCATGCAGCCTGCAGTGGTTCAAGATGGCGGCTCAATACCATCTTCTCAAGGGCAAATAGGGATGGGCAATAAATGCTGGCCTCGTCAGCGATGCCCACATCCCACAGATAAATAATTAACTAGAATAATAAATCATCATTTATTTTATAAATCCATGGTTTGTGCCTAAAGTTTCTTTATGAAAAAGAGCCAATTAAGTTAAAAATAAAAATTTAATTAAATCATGTGGCGATAAAAAGGCCATTCCCCAAATTAAAGTGTAAAATCACTTTGCAACTTTTTGCTCCTACAATGTTCACCTTACTGTGAAGTATCTTATTAACTCATATCTAGCTTTGTCTCACTGAGGCCGGAATTTCGACCAGGGCAGGTCTGGTGTGGGCGATCAGCATGGTGGCTTTTAACCCCATTCTTCTTATCATCCCATTCCTCAGAGCGACTTTTCCTTAATGGCACCAATTAAGGTAGGCTTCTGCCTTACCCAACCCTATTAAATGGTGTGGGTCTGATAATGTCATTGATGACTCATTTCCAGCAGAGATATTTAAAGCTGCCTTGGCCACATTGCATTTGAAGGTTCATCGAGGAGTGTGTAGACAGTACATATCACAATATTGCTGAGCCTTGCACAGATGGCTTCACAGAGACAGAGGGCTGCATCCAGGTTCTCAGATGACTCCCTACATACTCTTGTAGAGGGAGTCAGAGCACGCAAGGAGGTCCTGTTCCCTGCTGCTGGGTGTAAGAGACTGCCCCAGAAGACGAAAAGAGCCGAGCTGTAAATTTCAGAGGAGGTCAACAGCAGGAATGTGTTGAGGAGGACCTGGTGCAGTGCCCAAAGTACTTCAATGATCTCATGAAATCAAGAAAGGTGAGTGCAAAGCCACACTCAACTTCATCCTACAGTACCTGTCATCACATCCCCATCAATCTGCCTTCTCAAGCCCACTCCTGCACATCCATACTCACACCAATATATCTTGCACACCCACCCATCCCGCTCTCTCTATCTACTTACTCACATCCCCATCTGACTAACCACCCTGACACTTCATTAGGATGACACTCACCCTCATCCTAATGAAATCATACTAACTAACAACACACAAGGAGGCCACTCTGCATTGGCACATTGGCATTGGCACCGCACTCCGTCAAAGTCACTGTCTAAAGATGTAACCCACACTTTCTTTACACTCTTGCCATCATCTCATTTAAACATCTCTTCTTTCCCTCCTTGCAGGAGAAGAGCGCACACAGTAAGAGGGAGTGGGAGAGAACTGGAGGTGGCCCTCCATCATTCGGCACGCTGATTCCAGTAGAGGAGATCACCCTGGAGGTCTCAGGAGTTGCAGAGAAGCTGGCAGGGGGAGACAGAGAGGGGCGGGGGGGGATGTCTCAGCAACCTGGTAACAGAATTACATATCATACAGCCACATGGCATACAGCAGTTACTCATTTGGGGACTGATGTCAGCAGCCAGTGACTGTTTATCATCTGCATAATGGTATCTTTATACATTTTTGATATTACATTTCTAAATCATCACTTTACTCTCCCACAGGTTCATCAAGAGTACCCCGCACCATCCAGGTGGAAAAGGAAGATGACTCCTCAATGGAGCCTCCAGCCTCTGAGGGTGCACCATCATTAGACATAAGTGCACCCAGCACCAGCGCAGAGATGCACACCTCGGTGGATCCTATGCAAGATAGAGTAGCGTTGTCACCTGGTGTCTCACAGTTCACAAGTGAGTAAGAGGAGATGGTGGAGACGGGGACAGCAGTGGAGACTCCTCGGTGGAGGGAGCAGGGTGCTCCCAGCTCTGCTCAGCTGCATGTAGTCGCTCAGGTTTGGGGACCATTGAGAAAGAGGGTGATCCTGGAGGTACAGGAAGAAATGAAGGTGGCTCTGACAGGTTTTGCGACTGCGATAGCTGAAAACATGAAGAGAATGGAGGAATCCATCTCGAACATTAGTCGCAAATGATGGTGACTGTAGGTTTTTCCCTGGTGCAAGGGTCAAGGATGTCTTGGAGCAGTTGCAGGATATTTTGGAGGGGGAGGGTGAACAGCCAGTTGTCATGGTGCATAAAGGTACCAACGATATAGGCAAAAAAATGGATGAGGTCCTACAAGCTGAATTTAGGGAGCTAGGAGTTAAATTAAAAAGTAGGACCTCAAAGGTAGTAATCTCAGGATTGCTACCAGTACCACGTGCTAGTCAGAGTAGGAATCGCAGGATAGCTCAGATGAATATGTGGCTTGAGGAGTGGTGCAGAAGGGAGGGATTCAAATTCCTGGGACATTGGAACGGGTTCTGGGGGAGGTGGGACCAGTACAAAATGGATGGTTTGCATCTGGGCAGGACCAGACCAATGTCCTAGGGGGAGTGTTTGCTAGTGCTGTCGGGGAGGGGTTAAACTAATATGGCAGGGGGATGGGAACCGATGCAGGGAGACAGAGGAAAGTAGAATGGGGGCAGAAGCAAAAGATGGAAAGAAGAAAAGTAAAAGTGGAGGGCAGAGAAACCCAAGGCAAAAATCAAAAAGGGCCACATTACAGCAAAATTCTAAAGGGGCAAAGTGTGTTAAAAAGACAAGCCTGAAGGCTCTGTGCCTCAATGCGAGGAGCATTCGTAATAAGGTGGACGAATTAACTGCACAGGCAGCAATGAATGAATATGATATAATTGGCATCCAGGGTGACCAAGGCTGGGAACTCAACATCCAGGGGTATTCAACATTCAGAAAGGAAAGACAGAAAGGAAAAGGAGGTGGGGTAGTGTTGCTGGTTAAAGAGGAAATTAACGCAACAGTATGGAAGGACATAAACTTGGATGATGTGGAATCTGTATGGGTGGAGCTGCGGAATACCAAAGAGCAGAAAACGCTAGTGGGAGTTGTGTACAGACCACCAAACAGTAGTAGTGAGGTTGGGGACAGCATCAAACAAGAAATTAGGGATGCATGCAATAAAGGTACAGCAGTTATGATGGGCGACTTTAATCTACATTTAGATTGGGCTAACCAAACTGGAGGCAATACTGTGGAGGAGGATCTCCTGGAGTGTATTAGGGATGATTTTCTCGACCAATATGTCGAGGAACCAACTAGAGGGCTGGCCATCCGAGACTGGGTGATGTGTAATGAGAAAGGACTACTTAGCAATCAAGTTGTGCAAGGCCCCTTGGGGAAGAGTGACCATAATATGGTTGAATTCTTTATTAAGATGGAGAGTGACACAGTTTATTCAGAGACTAGGGTTCTGAACTTAAGAAAAGGTAACTTTGATGGTATGAGAAGTGAATTGGCTAGAATAGACTGGTGAGTGATATTTAAAGGGTTGACGGTTGATAGGCAATGGCAAACATTTTAAGATCACATGGATGAACTTCAACAATTGTACATCCCTGTCTGGAATAAAAATAAAACGGGGAAGGTGGCTCAACCGTGGCTAACAAGGGAAATTAAGGATAGTGTTAAATCCAAGGAAGAGGCATATAAATTGGCCAGAAAAAGCAGCAAACCTGAAGACTGGGACAAATTTAGAATACAGCAAAGGAGGACAAAGGGTTTAATTAGGAGAGGGAAAATAAGGTATGAGAGTAAGCTTGCCGGGAACATAAAAACTAAGTGCAAAAGCTTCTATTGATATGTTAAGAAAAAAGATTAGTGAAGACAAAGGTAGGTCCCCTGCAGTCAGATTCAGGTGAATTTATAATGGGGAACAAAGAAATGGCAGACCAGTTGAACAAATACTTTGGTTCTGTCTTCACGAAGGAAGACACAAATAATCTTCTGGAAATACGAGGGGACCGAGGGTCTACTGAGAAGGAGGAACTGAAGGAAATCCTTAATGGCGGGAAATTGTGTTAGGAAAATTGATGGAATTGAAGGCCGATAAACCCCCAGGGCCTGATAGTCTGCATCCCAGAGTACTTAAGGAAGTGGCCCTAGAAATAGTGGATGCATTGGTGAACATTTTACAACTCTGGATCAGTTACTATGGACTGGATGGTAGCTAATGTAAGACCACTTTTTAAAAAAGGAGGGAGAGAGAAAACGAATAATTATAGACTGGTTAGCCTGACATCAGTAGTGGGGAAAATGTTGGAATCAATTATTAAAGATGAAATAGCAGCGCATTTGGAAAGCAGTGACAGGATCGGTCCAAGTCGGCATGGATTTATGAAAGGGAAATCATGCTTGACAAATCTTCTGGAATTTTTTGAGGATGTAACTGGTAGAGTGGACAAGGAAGAACCAGCGGATGTGGTGTGGAGCTGAGTCCACGGCCAGATCAGCCATGATCTTGTTGAATGGCGGAGCAGGCTCGAGGGGCTAGATGGCCTACCCCTGTTCCTAATTCTTATGTTCTTATGGTGTATTTGGACTTTCAAAAGGCTTTTGACAAGGTCCCATACAAGAGATTGGTGTGCAAAATTAAAGCACATGGTATTGGGGGTAAAGTACTGACGTGGATAGAGAGCTGGTTGGCAGACAGGAAGCAGAGAGTCAGGATAAACGGATCCTTTTCAGATGGCAGGCAGTGACTAGTGGAGTGCCGCAGGGCTCAGTGTTGGGACCCCAGCTATTTACAATATACATTAATGATTTAGATGAGGGAATTGAGTGTAATATCTCCAAGTTTGCAGATGACACTAAACTGGGTGGTGGTGTGAGCTGTGAGGAGGATGCTAAAAGGCTGCAGGGTGACTTGGACCAGTTAGGTGAGTGGGCAAATGCATGGCAGATGCAGGATAATGTGGAAAAATGTGAGGTTATCCACTTTGGTGGCAAAAACACGAAGACAGAATATTATCTGAATGGCGGCAGATTAGGAAAAGAGGAGATGCAGCAAGACCTGGGTGTCATGGTACATCAGTCATTGAAAGTTGGCATGCAGCTACAGCACGCGCTGAAGAAGGCAAATGGTATGTTGGCCTTCTAGCTCGGGGATTTGAGTATAGGAGCAGGGAGGTCTTACTGCAGTTGTACAGGGCCTTGGTGAGGACTCACCTGGAAATTGTGTTCAGTTTTGGTCTCCTAATCTGAGAAAGGATATTCTTGCTGTTGAGGGAGTGCAGCGAAAGTTCACCAGACTGATTCCCTGGTGTCATATGAAGAGAGACTGACATATGAAGAGAGACTGGATCGACTGGGCCTGTATTCACTGGAGTTTAGAAGGGTGAGAGGGGATCTCATAGAAACATGTAAAATTCTGACGGGACTGGACAGGTTAGATGCAGGAAGAATGTTCCCGATGTTGTGGAAGTCCAGGACCAGGGGACACAGTCTAAGGATAAGGGGTAAGCCATTTAGGACTGAGATGAGGAGAAACTTCTTCACTCAGAGAGTTGTTAACCTGTGGAATTCCCTGCCGCAGAGAGTTGTTGATGCCAGTTCATTGGATATATTCAAGAGCGAGTTAGATATGGCCCTTACGGTTAAGGGGATCAAGTGGTATGGAGACAAAGCAGGAAAGGGGTACTGAGGTGAATGATCAGCCATGATCTTATTGAATGGTGGTGCAGACTCGAAGGGCCGAATGGCCTACTCCTGCACCTATTTTCTATGTTTCTGTTTCCATGGAAATGATGTCAACCTGCATGGAATAGCTAATGCGCCACCCACACGATCACATGGTATCTATGGAGAACAGATGGAAGAGGCTCATAGGCCACCTCTCTAGGAGGGATGTCAATGTAGGCTTTTTGTCACATGGCGTCTCTAACTTTTTCCACTTCTGACAAAGGGTCATCAACCTGAAACGTTAACTCTGTTTCTCTCTCTACTGATGCTGCCTGATCTGCTGAGTATTTCCAGCATTTTCTGTTTTAATTTCAAATTTCCAGCATCTGTAGTATTTTGCTTTTGTATCTGAATATATGTGGACTGTTTTGTTAGTACAGGGATAGAAGAGATATGTTCAACCTATTAAAAGAAAGAAAGGGTTGCATTTATATAGTGCTTTTCACAACCTCAAGATGTCCCAAAGCACTTTACAACCAATAATGCTTTTTCAGGTACAGTCACTGTTGTAATATAAGAAACATAGCAGTCAATTTCCGCAAGGTCCCACAAAACAGCAATGCAATAATAACCAGATTTATTGATGGTTGAGGGATAACTATTGGGCAGGTTGCTGGAAGAACTCCCCTGCTCCTGTTCGAAAAGTGCAATGGGATCTTTTATGCCCACCTGACAGGACAGACGGGACATTACTTTAACTCCCCTCCAAAAGATAGTGCCTCTGACAGTGCAGCCCTCCCTCCAATGTGGCACTGGGAGTGTCAGTTGGATTATGGGCTCAAGTCTCTGGAGTGGGATTTGAATCCACAACCTTCTGACTCAGAGGCGAGAGTGCTAGCCATTAAGCCTGACAGTGATTGAATACAGAGCAAGGGCGTTCAAATTCAGATCTCAGTGAGTTCTAATGCAAAAATATTCTACTAAACTTGGTGTTTACAAGGTCACAAGCACCAAAAAAAAAAGTTGCTAAAAATTAATTTCCATGACCAAATTGAGTTCAGGCGGAACTTGACACTGGCCTCAGTTAACTCGTTCCCTCGACATTGTGAGGTAGAAAGTTGTCTGGTCAGTACTGCACAACATCAGCGCTGTATTCATCTCATAATCTATCACCAAATCTCTGCAAGCTTTAATAATCCATATCATTTTATGGATCAGGACACTGCTTCACGTCGAACTATTGCCCTTAGGAAAAATACTCTAGTCATATTTCAGCTTGACTCCAATACTCAACCACACACAGCTATAGCAAATCCTGAAAGAGGAAAGTGAAGCACAAAGTCAAGGTTGTTTTAGCATGCACGGTAAATACTGTCAATAGCATGGAAATGCTATTCAGAACGATTATGTAAGTCATTTTCGGTATGAAGCAAAAAAGTTAGGTTACTCAATACTGATACAATTCAATTTAGGCATCCAGGTAGCAACAACCATGGCAGCAAACAATGTCATCATCATAGGCAGTTTCTCGAAATCGAGGAAGACTTGCTTCTACTCCAAAAGTGAGTTCTCAGATGACTGAACAATCCAATGCGGGAACTACAGTCTCTGTCACAGGTGGGACAGACAGTCATTGAAAGAAAGGTTGGGTGGGGAGTCTGGTTTGCTGCACGCTCCTTCCGCTGCCTGCGCTTGTTTTCTGCATGCTCTCAGCTACGAGACACAAGGTGCTCAGTGCCCTCTCGGATGCACTTCCTCCACTTAGGGCGGTCTTTGGCCAGGGACTCCCAGGTGTCGGTGGGGATGTTGCACTTAATCAAGGAGGCTTCAAGAGTGTCCTTGAAGCGTTTCCTCTGACCACCTGAGGCTCGCTTGCTGTGTAGGAGTTCCGAGTAGAGCACTTGCTTTGGGAGTCTTGTGTCAGGCATGCAAACAATGTGGCCCGTCCAACGGAGCTGGTAGAGTGTAGTCAGTGCTTCGATGCTGGGGATGTTGGCCTGATCGAGAATACTGATATTGATGCGTCTGTCCTCCCACGAATTTTTAGGATCTTGCGGAGACATCGTTGGTGGTACTTCTTCAGCGATCTGAGGTGTCTACTGTATATGGTCCATGTCTCTGAGTCATACAGGAGGGCGGGTATCACAAACCTGTTCAACCTTCGTCGCCTCCAGGCCAGATCCAAGACCGTCCCATCCTCTGTCGTCTAACTACAGTATGCAGACGATGCTTGCGTCTGCGCGCATTCAGAGGCTGAACTCTAAGTCATCGTCAACATCCTCACCAAGGCGTACAATAGCATGGGCTTTACACTAAACATCCGTAAGACAAAGGTCCTCCACCAACCTGACCATGCCACACAGCACTGCCCCCCAGTCATCAAGATCCACAGCGCAACCCTGGACAAAGTGGACCACTTTCCATACCTCGAGAGCTTATTATCAGCAAGGTCAGACATTGACGACGAGGTTCAACACCGCCTCCAGTGCGCCAGCGCAGTATTCGGCTGCCTGAGGGAAAGAGAAACAATGTAGAGGCTTCACACAATGTTCAGTTAACAACAACACAAACTGAGCAATACCAAACCAAATGGATTAAGTTGCATTCTCACAAGCAACAAATAACACTTCCCAAACCAAAACAAGCTACAAAATATACACTCCCACTACAGATGACATATCAATTTATTTAGAAAGATATTGCTCACCAAGATCAGTACCGCATGTGGACCTGAGAGAGCATTAAACCTACTATCCTTAAGGCAGAAAAAAGTATATCACGACTCCATTGCTGTACATTTTTATTCCTTCTAATACACAGCCAACCCCAATGTGTCAAATTTGTTCAATGAAAGGCGAACTTCACTTCGAACAAAACTTGACAGCAGTGGAAAATATAAATGTCCTTAGAAGGATAAATCAGAATACTTTCTAAATGGTGAAAAGTTAGAAAGAATGGAGGTATAGAGACTTGGGGGTCCATGTACATATATCATTAAAATGCAACCGAGACTCCAGGATGGTATGTTGCCTCCCTGTTGCAAGGGTCAAGGATGTCTCGGAGCGGGTGCAGGACATTCTAAAAAGGGAGGGAGAACAGCCAGTTGTCGTGGTGCACATTGGTACCAACGACATAGGTAAAAAAAGGGATGAGGTCCTACGAAACGAATTTAAGGAGCTAGGAGCTAAATTAAAAAGTAGGACCTCAAAAGTAGTAATCTCGAGATTGCTACCAGTGCCACGTGCTAGTCAGAGTAGGAATCGCAGGATAGCGCAGATGAATACGTGGCTTGAGCAGTGGTGCAGCAGGGAGGGATGCAAATTCCTGGGGCATTGGAACCGGTTCTGGGGGAGGTGGGACCAGTACAAACCGGACGGTCTGCACCTGGGCAGGACCGGAACCAATGTCCTAGGGGGAGTGTTTGCGAGTGCTGTTGGGGAGGAGTTAAACTAATATGGCAGGGGGATGGGAACCAATGCAGGGAGACAGAGGGAAACAAAAAGGAGGCAAAAGCAAAAGACAGAAAGGAGATGAGGAAAAGTGGAGGGCAGAGAAATCCAAGGCAAAGAACAAAAAGGGCCACTGTACAGCAAAATTCTAAAAGGACAAAGGGTGTTAAAAAAACAAGTCTGAAGGCTTTGTGTCTTAATGTAAGGAGTATCCGCAATAAGGTGGATGAATTAACTGTGCAAATAGATGTTAACAAATATGATGTGATTGGGATTACGGAGACGTGGCTCCAGGATGATCAGGGCTGGGAACTCAACATCCAGGGGTATTCAACATTCAGGAAGGATAGAATAAAAGGAAAAGGAGGTGGGGTAGCATTGCTGGTTAAAGAGGAGATTAATGCAATAGTTAGGAAAGACATTAGCTTGGATGATGTGGAATCTATATGGGTAGAGCTGCAGAACACCAAAGGGCAAAAAACGTTAGTGGGAGTTGTGTACAGACCTCCAAACAGTAGTAGTGATGTTGGGGAGGGCATCAAACAGGAAATTAGGGGTGCATACAATAAAGGTACAGCAGTTATAATGGGTGACTTTAATGTGCACATAGAGTGGGCTAGCCAAACTGGAAGCAATACGGTGGAGGAGGATTTCCTGGAGTGCATAAGGGATGGTTTTCTAGACCAATATGTCGAGGAACCAACTAGAGGGGAGGCCATCTTAGACTGGGTGTTGTGCAATGAGAGAGGATTAATTAGCAATCTCATTGTGCGAGACCCCTTGGGGAAGAGTGACCATAATATGGTGGAATTCTGCATTAGGATGGAGAATGAAACAGTTAATTCAGAGACCATGGTCCAGAACTTAAAGAAGGGTAACTTTGAAGGTATGAGGCGTGAATTGGCTAGGATAGATTGGCGAATGATACTTAAGGGGTTGACTGTGGATGGGCAATGGCAGACATTTAGAGACCGCATGGATGAACTACAACAATTGTACATTCCTGTCTGGCATAAAAATAAAAAAGGGAAGGTGGCTCAACCGTGGCTATCAAGGGAAATCAGGGATAGTATTAAAGCCAAGGAAGTGGCATACAAATTGGCCAGAAATAGCAGCGAATCCAGGGACTGGGAGAAATTTAGAACTCAGCAGTGGAGGACAAAGGGTTTGATTAGGGCAGGGAAAATGGAGTACGAGAAGAAGCTTACAGGGAACATTAAGGCGGATTGCAAAAGTTTCTATAGATATGTAAAGAGAAAAAGGTTAGTAAAGACAAACGTAGGTCCCCTGCAGTCAGAATCAGGGGAAGTCATAACGGGGAACAAAGAAATGGCAGACCAATTGAACAAGTACTTTGGTTCGGTATTCACTGAGGAGGACACAAACAACCTTCCGGATATAAAAGGGGTCAGAGGGTCTAGTAAGGAGGAGGAACTGAGGGAAATCTTTATTAGTCGGGAAATTGTGTTGGGGAAATTGATGAGATTGAACGCCGATAAATCCCCAGGGCCTGATGGACTGCATCCCAGAGTACTTAAGGAGGTGGCCTTGGAAATAGCGGATGCATTGACAGTCATTTTCCAACATTCCATTGACTCTGATCAGTTCCTATCGAGTAGAGGGTAGCCAATGTAACCCCACTTTTAAAAAAAGGAGGGAGAGAGAAAACAGGGAATTATAGACCGGTCAGCCTGACCTCAGTAGTGGGTAAAATGATGGAATCAATTATTAAGGATGTCATAGCAGCGCATTTGGAAAGAGGTGACATGATAGGTCCAAGTCAGCATGGATTTGTGAAAGGGAAATCATGCTTGACAAATCTTCTGGAATTTTTTGAGGATGTTTCCAGTAAAGTGGACAAGGGAGAACCAGTTGATGTGATATATTTGGACTTTCAGAAGGCTATCGACAAGATCCCACACAAGAGATTAATGTGCAAAGTTAAAGCACATGGGATTGGGGGTAGTGTGCTGACGTGGATTGAAAACTGGTTGTTAGACAGGAAGCAAAGAGTAGGAGTAAATGGGTACTTTTCGGAATGGCAGGCAGTGACTAGTGGGGTACCGCAAAGTTCTGTGCTGGGGCCCCAGCTGTTTACATTGTACATTAATGATTTAGACGAGGGGATTAAATGTAGTATCTCCAAATTTGCGGATGACACTAAGTTGGGTGGCAGTGTGAGCTGCGAGGAGGATGCTATGAGGCTGCAGAGTGACTTGGATAGGTTAGGTGAGTGGGCAAATGCATGGTAGATGAAGTATAATGTGGATAAATGTGAGGTTATCCACTTTGGTGGTAAAAACAGAGAGACAGACTATTATCTGAATGGTGACAGATTAGGAAAAGGGGAGGTGCAACGAGACCTGGGTGTCATGGTACATCAGCCATTGAAAGTTGGCATGTAGGTACAGCAGGCGGTTAAGAAAGCAAATGGCATGTTGGCCTTCATAGCGAGGGGATTTGAGTACAGGGGCAGGGATGTGTTGCTACAGTTGTACAGGGCCTTGGTGAGGCCACACCTGGAGTATTGTGTACAGTTCTGGTCTCCTAACTTGAGGAAGGACATTCTTGCTATTGAGGGAGTGCAGCGAAGATTCACCAGACTGATTCCCGGGATGGTGGGACTGACCTATAAAGAAAGACTGGATCAACTGGGCTTGTATTCACTGGAGTTCAGAAGAATGAGAGGGGACCTCATAGAAACGTTTAAAATTCTGACGGGTTTAGACAGGTTAGATGCAGGACGAATGTTCCCAATGTTGGGGAAGTCCAGAACCAGGGGTCACAGTCTAAGGATAAGGGGTAAGCCATTTAGGACCGAGATGAGGAGAAACTTCTTCACCCACAGAGTGGTGAACCTGTGGAATTCTCTACCACAGAAAGTATTTGAGGCCAATTCACTAAATATATTCAAAAGGGAGTTAGATGAAGTCCTTACTACTCGGGGGATCAAGGGGTATGGCGAGAAAGCAGGAAGAGGGTACTGAAATTGCATTTTCAGCCATGAACTCATTGAATGGCGGTGCAGGCTAGAAGAGCTGAATGGCCTACTCCTGCACCTATTTTCTATGTTTCTATGTTTCTATGTCATGGATAGGTACAGAAAATAATCAAAAAGGCCATGTTGGCCTTTCTATCTGGACTGGAATACATAGAAACATAGAAATATAGAAATTTACAGCGCAGAAGGAGGCCATTTCAGCCCATCGTGTCCACGCCAGCTGACAAAGAGTCACATAGCCCTTGGTCAGCAGCCCTAAAGGTTACATGTAATCCTATGAACAATGACGGAAAGGCAAAGAGCAACCAGTCCACCTCACAACTGTGACACCCCTTATACTGAAACATTCTACACTCCACCCCAACTAGAGCCATGTGATCTCCTGGGAGAGGCAAAAACCAGTTTAAAACCCAGGCCAATTCAGGGAGAAAAAATCAGGGAAAATTCCTCTCTGACCCATCCAGGCGATCGAAACTAGTCAAGGAGATCACCCTGGCCTTATTCGATTCCCTGCAGTACTTATCATTATATCTGCACCGTCCAACAAAAGGTCATCCAGTCTAATCCCAATTACCAGCTCTAGGTCCGTAACCCTGCAGGTTACGGCACTTTAAGTGCCGATCCAACCATCTCTTAAAAGTGGTGAGGGTTTCTGCATCCACCATTCTTCCAGGCAGCGAGTTCCAGATCCCCACAATTCTCTGTGGAAAGAAGTTCCTTCAAGTCCCCTCTAAACCTTCCACCAACCACCTTAAAACTATGCCCCCTCATCATAGACCCCTCCACCAATGGAAATAGGCCCTTACTATCCACTATTTCCAGGCTCCTCAATATTTTGTATACCTCGATGAGGTCTCCTCTCAACCTCCTCTGTTCCAATGAGAACAAATCCAGCCTATCCAATCTTTTACTCATAACTAAGATTCTCCATCCCAGGCAGCATCCTAGTAAATCTCCTCTGCACCCTCTCTAGTGCAATCACGTCCTTCCTATAATACGGCGACCAGAACTGCACGCAGTACTCCAGCTGTGGCCTAACCAGAGTATTATACAATTTAAGCATAACCTCCCTGCTCTTATATTCTATGCCTCGGCCAATAAAGGCAAACATTCTTATCCACCTTATCCACCTTATCCACCGAGCCTGCTACTTTCAGGGATCTGTGGACAAGCACTCCCAGGTCCCTTTGTTCATCTACACCAATAAGTGGCCTACCGCTTAATGTGTATACCCTTTCCTTATTAGCCCTCCCAAAGTGCATACAAGGGGTAGAAGTTATGCTACAGCTATAGAAAGCCCTGGTTCGACTACACCTGGAGCACTGTGAGCAGTTCTGGGCACCACACCTGAGGAAGGATATACTGGTCTTGGAGGGAGTGCAGTGTAGATTTACCAGAATGATACCTGGAATCCAAGAGTTCAATTCCAAGGGGAAATTACACAAACAAATGTGATTGAAGTTTAGCCTCCTTCTCCCTGACCCTCCTACTTTCCTGCTTGCCCTGTTATGTCCCTCGCTGCTGACTGCCAAAACAACCATAACAGAGCAAACAAAGAAACAAGTAAACATAACACTAGAAAGTCACAGCAAGTAAACCAACAGTGAAAGGCAGAAAGAGAGAAGCACAACACCAGAAAAACAAAGAGACATAGAAAGATTTGTAACCACAGCAAGAGAATCATATCGCAGCAAAAGAGGAAAATCACAACAGGGCATAAAAGTGAAAATAAGGGTGGAAATCTATGAAAAGACTTTAAGCTCTGGGGCCTGGGTTCAAATCCAGCCTAAACTGATATGGTGAAGACCTTTTCTTGTAGGCTGCCTATAATACTCCCATGTGAACTGAGTTTGAGCAGTCTCAATCCACAAGACCACAAGATAATTACAGATAAGGAATTATCTAGCCCGTCTTAGTTCATCCATCCAGAAGGATACTAATGCCTCCTTCCCCCGCTCCATTGTAGCATCCAATTGTGTCTTAAACAATTCTGAGGATTTTGCCTCCACTGCCATACCCCCAGATGAATATTATAATGATGTATCCATTCATTTGAGGCTGACGCTTCTACTGCCACTAGTCCTACCCTTTTGAACTTGCAATGGAATGCAAACATGACACATTTACAGTACAGTGTCTATTTGCAATGGCAACTTGAGGGGAAGCTTGGAAACAAATTACACCTTTCCTCCTGGGCAATGCTCTTCTTTTCATAGGCACATCCTTCCTTGCTGCAACTCCCTTGACAGGCCTCAAAGAACTAATCCTTGAAAGGGATCATTGCACCCTAATCAAATTGTCGGGAAAAAATGGTGTGGTTTTAGTGATAGCCAGCAGCCCTTTAAACTCATGCCTCTCCTGGGCCCGATCACGTCCCTCTACTATTTCTCGCCGCTCCTTTGCCCCGACCTCGCCGTTCCTGCTGTACCTGCCCACACTCCAATCACCGACCTGGATCTTGGTGATGACCCTTTTCACTGCCGTTGCTCTCCTGCTCCAGCACGTGCTACTCCCTGGAGTGGTATGCCGCCACACTGCTCCTTCCACTCCCCCGACTGCTCCGATGGTGCTCGCTGGCCGAGGGCCGCTCAGCCCAGAAGGGGCAATGGCCTAGGGGCAGCACGGGCTCATCCCCACTGTGATATGTGAGCGCACTAGGTCTGTGCAGCAGAGCTGGTCTCCAGTCGTCTTGGTTAATCCTTGCCACTGGACCAAGACCTAGCTCTGTCAAGCCCATGTGGTGGCTGGTGTGCAACAGTTACCACACGTTAATGAAATCCACGCACCGGCACCTTCCACCCTTCAAGATTTAGTTCAGGACCTGGAAGTTTAGGTCCTTCATTGAAACACCTGTGAACTTTTTGACGGGGAAGCAAGTCATCCTCGATTCGATGATGATGATACCTATGATGATGATGATGATGATGAATAACTGTGGCAGCCAATAATGTGGCCATGACCCACAAAGGCAATCCTAGCATGTTCACTCTCTATGTATGATGTGTTATGTATGGAGAAAGAGTCAGACTGAACACTGTGAGCTCAAAGTAAAGTGTGACCTTAGTCTTTTATTGCAGGTCTCCAGAGTGTCTCTCCAATCTGTGAAGCCTCCTTAAATACCTGTGCTCCCCAGAGATTATGGGATCCCTTGGAACTCTAGGGGATAAGCCCTCTGGTGGCAGTACAGAGTAAATTCAAGTTTACATATATAACAACACTTCCCCCCCCAAAGACAACAGTGTAACTATTTACAAGGTGAGTCGATCTGGGGCCCTTCTTGCCCTGGTTGATCATCGCGATGTGAAAGCTGGTATTGGTGAGTCAATTGTTGGGCCCTCACTGGGCTGCTGTGCAGCTGGCCTTGCTGAGCTGCCTGGTGTGGTGGGTCCTGCTGGGCTGCTGTGGATGATGGGTTCTGCTTCATGGCCAACCGCAGTGCCGGTTGCCACTGGTGTGCATGTTGGGCAGTCAAAGAAGGTAGGGTCCAAAGTGGGTTGCTCAGGAAAATCCGTGAATCCGAGTTTGATTTGGGCCAAGTGTTTCCGATGAATGAGCCCATTTGAAAGTTTGACCCGAAACACCCTGCTTCCCTCTTTGGCCACGACAGTGCCGGGAAGCCACTTGGGACCTTGACCATAATTCAATACAAATAGAGGATCATTGATTTCAATCTCATGTGACACATTTGCGTTATCATGGTATGTACTTTGTTGAAGTTGCCTGCTCTCTACCTGTTCATGTAGATCAGGATGAACTAAGGAGAGCCTTATCTTAAGTGCTCTTTTCATGAGCAGTCCAGCAGTGAGCGAATGGGGTCTTGTGCGGTAGCTAAGCAGGACTCGGGATAGGCGAATCTGCCGTGGGCCTTCCGTTACCCTCTTCAAGCCCTGCTTGATGGTTTGCACTTCTCTCTCTGCCTGACCATTGGACACTGGTTTAAATGGGGCAGATGTGACATGTTTGATCCCGTTGCGGGTCATGAATTCTTTACCAGCACTGGTAAAACATGGCCCGTTGTTGCTCACCAGGACATCGGGTAGGCCATGAGTGGCAAACATGGCCCGCAGGCTTTCAGTAGTAGCAGCGGACGTGCTAGCTGACATTATATCACATTCAATCCGTTTGGAGTACGCATCTACAACCACAAGGAATATTTTACCCAAGACCATGGTTTGGAGGGCCAAGACCATAAACTTAGCGGCACCTCCCTGGGTGCATTGCTTAACTGCGAGCATGTATTCCATCTATGCATGCAGGACTCTAAGTCCACATCTATACCGGGCCACCACACATGGGATCTGGCTATCGCTTTCATCATTTTGATGTCTGGGTGGGTACTGTGGAGGTCACTGATGAAGGTGTCTCTGCCCTTCTTGGGAACCACTACTTGATTGCCTCACAGATGGCAGTCTGCCTGTATAGACACTGAAACGGCTTTATCTCTTCCTGCATTTCCACTGGGACATTGGACCAGCTCCGATGAAGCACACAGATTTTGACTAGGGACAATAAGGGGTCCTGGCTCATCCAGGTTTTGATCTGTGACAGTGACGGGTGATTGCTCACTCGCAAATGTTTCCATAGCCATGGCTAGATCTGCAGGCTGCGCCATTTCCACCCCGTGGTGGGCAATGGCAGCCTAATGAGAGCATCGGCGCAGTTTTCTGTGCCTGGCCTGTGGCGGATGGCGCAGTTGTATGCGGACAACGTGAGCGCCCATCTCTGGATGCGGGCCGATGCATTAGTAGTTATCCCCTTACTCTCAGAAAACAGGAATATGAGTGGCTTATGGTCAGTTTCCAAATCGAATTTTAGTCCAAACAGATATTGATGCATTTTCTTTACCTTATAGACACACGTGAACGTTTCTTTTTCAATCATGCTGCAGGCTTTCTCAGCCTTAGATAGACTCCTGGATGCTTAAGCAACCGGTTGCAATTTCCCAAAATCATTAGCAATACACATCCGACACCATATGAGGACGCATCACATGCTAGAACCAAACAGTTACATAGATCATACAACACAAGCAATTTGTTTGAGCATAACAGTTTTCTACCTTTTACAAAGGCATTTTCTTGGCTTTTGCCGCATGCCCATTCATCCCCTTTATGCAGTAAGACGTGCAGTGGTTCTAACAGTGTGCTGAGACCAGGTAAGGAGTTACCAAAGTAGTTCAGGAGTCCTTGAAATGACCGCAGCTCTGTCATGTTCTGTGGCCTCAGTGCGTTCTCGATTGCTTCCGTTTTCGAATCAGTGGGCCTGATGCCATCCGCCGCGATCTTTCTCCCCAGGAACTCCACTTCAGGTGCCAGGAAAACGCACTTTGAGCTTTTTAACCTGAGCCCCACGCAGTTGAGTCGTCTAAGAACCTCCTCCAGATTCTGCAAATGCTCGACTGTATCCTGACCTGTAACCAAGATGTTATCCTGGAAGACCACGGTGCGCGAGACCGACTTCAGTAAGCTTTCCATGTTGCTCTGGAATATCGCCGCCGCTGATCGAATTCCAAATGGGCATCTGTTATAAATGAAAAGACATTTGTGGGTGTTGATGCAGGTGAGGCCTTTTGATGATTCCTCCAGTGCCTGCGTCATGTAGGCTGAAGTCAAATCCAGCTTCGTGAACGTCTTTCCTCCTGCTAGCGTTGTAAAGAGGTCGTCGGCCTTTGGTAGTGGGTATTGGTCTTGCAAGGAGAAACGATTAATAGTTACTTTGTAATCGCCACGGATTCTGACGGTGCCATCTCCTTTGAGGACTGGGACAATAGGACTGGTCCACTCGTTGTACTCGATTGGTGAGATGATGCCCTGTCTTTGCAGCTGGTCTAGCTCGATCTCTACCCTTTCTCTCATCATTAACGATACTGCTCCCACCTTGTGATGGATGGGTCGCGCCCCCGGAATTAGGTGGATCTGCACTTTTGCTCCTTGGAATTTCCCGATGCCTGGTTCGAACAGCGAAGGGAACTTGTTTAAGACCTGGGCACACGAAGTGTCGTCAGCGGGCGATAGCGCTCGGACATCATCCCAGTTCCAGCGTATCTTTCCCAGCCTGCTCCTGCCAAGCAGCATGGGACCTTCGCCCGGTACCACCCAGAGTGGTAGCTTGTGCACCGCTCCTTAGTAGGAGACCTTTATGGTAGCACTGCCGATTACGGGAATCAGTGCCTTTGTGTAAGTTCTTAGTTTCGTGAGAATTGGAGTTAAGATTGGCCTTGAGGCCTTGCTGCACCACAATTTCTTGAAAGTCTTTTTGCCCATGATGCACTGGCTCGCACCCGTGTTCAGCTCCATTGATACTGGGAGTCCATTTAGTTCAACATTCAGCATTATCAGGAGACAATTTGCAGTGAATGTGTGCATCCCTTGTATCTCTGCCTCCTCGGTCTGAGGCTCTGGTTTGTTGTGATCCTCCGTGGATTTGGCCTCCCCTGCAACATGGTGGTTTGCAGGTTTAACAGGATTTGCAGCTCGTCTGCACATACGTTGGAGATGTCCCATTGTTCCACAGCCCTTGCAAATGTACCCTTTGAATCAGTATGAATGGAAACGATGATCATCCCCGCAGCACCAACAAGGTGTTAATGGCCTTGCATTCATCACCCTTGATGGTGGACTCTGAGATATCTGCGGATGTGCAGCTGCAGGCATGTGTGACCTGCCCTGTACGTTATGATTTGAAAACAACATCACTTTGTTCACAGTACTTGTAGCAGCACTTGTGTGCTGAGAGATTTGCTTCGTATTGTCACTGGTGGCAATGAACGCTTGGGCTATCGTTATGGCCTTACTCAAGGTTGGGGTCTCTACAGTCAAAAGTACACGAGGTATGGTTTCGTGGCCAATGCCAAGTATGAAAAAGTCTCTGAGCATGTGCTTCAAATGTCCTTCAAATGCACAATGTCCTGCAAGGCATCTTAGCTTGGCGACATAACTCACCACTTCCTGGCCTTACAGACCTTTTGTAGGTGTAGAACTGGTACCTTGCCATCAGAACGCTTTCCTTCGGGTTCAAATGCTCTCGGAGCAGTGTGCACAAATCATCATACAATTTTTCTGTGTGTTTCGCTGAAGTGAGCAGATTTTTCATGAGGCCATACGCTGGTGCCCCACAGATGGTAAGGAGCATCGCCCTTCATTTGGCAGCATTCTCTTCTCCATCCAGCTCGTTGGCTACGAAGTATTGGTCGAGTTGCTCCACAAAAGTTTCCCAATCATCTCCCTCCAAGAATTTCTCCAAGATGCCCACTGTTCTCTGCATCTTTGGGTTTGTATCTATATCTCGTTTCCCATTGTTATGTATGGAGAAAGAGTCAGACTGAACACTGTGAGCTCAAAGTAAAGTGTGACCTTAGTTTTTTATTGTAGGTCTCCAGAGTGCCTTTCCAACCTGTGAGGGCTCCTTAAATACCCATGCTCCCAAGAGATTATGGGATCCCTTGGGACTCCAGGGGATGAGCCCTCTGGTGGCTGTACAGAGTAAATACAAGTTTACATGTATAACACCATGAACACCACAGAAACACTGAAATGAGCTGACCTTGCAGCATCTGGCAAGGCACCCCTCTGTCGAGCTTCATTGGATGTAGTATTGGGACCGCATTAATGGCTTCTCTATTTTTAGGGCCTGAACATTTGCCGGGAAGGGCCCACCGGCGACTTTTGCCACTTGCCTTGTGGGCTCATGGTGGGGTCGGCTGAGTTTAATATTCCAGGTGGGCATCCACAACACTGGGCCATGTCTCAGGTGCCCACCTGAGGGGATAAGCCATTGAACAATAGTGGAGGGTGCCTCCCCCAAGAAAGATACCAGAAGGGTGCTCATTGGCTCCTTTTATAAAGGAATCGAAAAATTATGTCAAAACTGTATTTAGGCCGCAACGCAGGTCTAATGCCCAGATAGGCCTCACATACCCCAGCTGATGTGCTGGGGAAACTGGAACTCACAGTCAGGACATCCCTTTGTTGAGCCACAACAAAGTCCTTGTCTGGGGCAGGCAGAGACTTCACTTCAAACACGGTCCAGTGGAAACCTGTGGGGAAGACCAGTGTATTTGGGATCTGATCTAATTTCCATCTCTTCTGCTTCAGTCCCACTGGGCATAAGGCAGGAGGGCACTGAAGGGGCTGTGGATTTCCAGCCCTTTTTATGTTGATATTTTCTATCTACATCATTTGACAATGTCTTTCTTTTTCTCAACGTGAAGAAGTAGGATTAAAATGAAAGACTTTTCAGATGAAAGTTGGTTTAGCAAGCGTGATTTTTCACTGCACCAATTAGCAGCTATGGTGAAAAGTCTGCATCATAGCAAGCAGAGAGAGATCAATACATCAACACTTGCGCATTGAAGATTCAGATGGCTCATCATCACCAGAAGATTTGAGAACTCTAGCTACAAAAATTTATACTCATTATTGATCTACTGACGAAGAAAGAAACTATAGGATATAGCTTGTTAAAAGTACATTTTGTAGAAGGAAATGATGTTCTCACCTTAAATTACTTTGCTTTAAAAAAAATCAGTTTTCTTGCTGAGATGGATATCTCCGTCCATGCTAGGCCACTCCAGTAATGTTAATTACAGGAACAACCTTACAATGAAAGCAGCAGGGGCTGTAACTTCATTCTGTACAGTCATGCTTCAGGCTGAATCTATCGATATGCCAGCCTGTGGTGCTGTTTCATGAGTCAAATGATTCCAGAATGGTGACGCCTGCTCTTTGCAATGTAGCTATTCTGGATCGCTCTCTGTAAGTGACATAACCTTTTCCAGTGACTCTATATCCTTTTTTTAATATGGCGATATAAATATGGAAATGTACATTGACACTGGGTGAGGCTTCAGTACAATTGGAGAAGTTGCACCATTTTCTGCTATGAGGTGGGGAGGAAGTGATTTGAATAAAAATTACTCCTACCAGACTTTATTTCCCCTTTAAGAGTCCCATGCCTTGTAATAATTACCACATTACAACAGTGACTACACTCCAAAAGTACTTCATTGGCTGTAAAGCACTTTGAGATGTCCGGTGGTTGTGAAAGGCGCCATATAAACGCAAGTCTTTCTTTCTTTCTTACACTCTAGTAATTACATCTAAAACTGTAGCAATTTAATTATGGAAGCTCACTGTTGCTGCTTCTGCTGTTGTTAATACATCATTATCATTCAATCTGCAGCATTTATAAGCAAATAGGAACTGCAACTATTTAGAAGCCTTAAGGGGCAGTGTTTCAATGGCTCAGTGGGGAAATAATTTTACACTGTGGTATTTAGTTATACAAGATCAATCCTGGTCTGTGCTGTGTGAGCTGATCTCAGCTGTCTTGTTTGTAACTACAATGTAACACCACTGTATTACTGTATACACTCAACTTAGATGCACAACTTGATCACAGGGGGTGAACTTGTGGGAGACACTCCTTACCTGATCACGCAGAGTCATGACTTCTGGAGTCCTGTAATAAAGCGTTAAGGTCACAGAGTGGCCTTGTCCCTGGAATGTGCCTCGTGTGGTTTCATGCTGTAGAGTAAGGACTTTACATTGGCGACGAGAAACAGGAATTCACGACCCACGAGAACGACCACCGGTAGCACAGAGGAACGGTACTGTGTTGGGGAAGACTGGGCCGATTTTGTCGAGAGGCTTCAGCAAAGCTTTGTTACGAAAGACTGGCTGGGGGATGCAGCGGCCGACAAGCGACGGGCTCATCTCCTGACCAGCTGCGGGCCAAAGACTTATGCGCTCATGAAGGACTTACTGGCACCCGAAAAGCCGTCGGACAAAACCTTTGAAGAGCTTAGCAAATTAATCGGGGAGCACCTCAAACTAGCGAGCAGCATACACATGGCTCGACACTGATTCTACACCCACCGACGTCATGAAGGACAGAGCATACCGGACTTTGTAGCGGACCTCCGGCGTTTGGCCAGCCTCTGAGAGTTCACAGACGCCTGCAGGGGGAGATGCTAAGGGACTTCTTTATCGAGGGTATCGGTCATGCGGGAATTTTTCGCAAGTTAATAGAGACCAAGGACTTGACCTTGGAAGCGGCAGTGTTGTTAGCTCAAACTTTCATGGAGGGGGAGGTAGAGACGAAAATGATTTACGTGCGCAATTCTGCCTCTAACGCGGTGATGGATCAGGGAGTCAACATCATTAATGCTACTCAGAGCCCCGCAGGCAGGCAGGGGCAGTCCGACATTTACCAGGCAGCAATAGACCCCAGAGCAGGACCTCAACAGAGACAATAGCAGGCTGAACGGACATTCACGCCATCACAGTGGACAATGCGGCCCGGGAGGGGGCCATTGACATCCACTAATAGGGTACTTAAAAGCAGTCAAAGGTGTGGTGTCCTTACACCTTACTATAGAATCACACGAGGCATGTACTTCAGACAAAGTCACTCTGTGACCTGAACCTTTATTCCCAGGACCAAGAAGTGATGACCCTGCGTGGGACCTCCCTTTATATACCTGGATGACCAGGTGTGGAGTGTTTCCCACAAGTTCACCCCCTGTGGTCAAGGTGTGCATTATTCAGGTGTATACAGTGTACAGTGTTGTTACATAAGGGTTACACTTATGTGAGGTTACAAACATGACATCACCTCCCCCCAACGTCTTTGGGTCAAAGATTGAGTCTTTCAGGCGGTCGACGCTCTCTCGTGGAGCGCCGCAGTTGGGGCTCTGGTGGTTAGGCCTTGGCGTGCGTCTCTGTCGCCTGAGGTGATTCCGGCCTGTCCGGGCTGGCCGCAGGGACTGTGCATGCTGGTGAATGTCCTTGTTGCTCGTTCATTGGCAGTGGTGTGGGTGACATCTCATGATCTTCCTCAGGTTCCTCAGTGTCCATGCTGAACCTTTTCTTTACTTGGTCCAGATGTTTGCGGCATATCTGCCCATTGTTAACTCTGAGCACTATGACTCTAGTCCCCTCTTTGCCAATTACAGTACCCTTAAGCCACTTGGGTCCCAAAGCATGATTGAGAACGAATACAGGGTCATCGATTTCTATGCACCTCCCCACTGAGTTGCAATCATGGCACTCGATTTGGGACTGGCACTTGCCCTCAACAATGTCTGACAGGGCTGGATGAATGAGGGACAGCCGCGTTTTAAGCGTGCGTTTCATGAATAGTTCCGCGGGCGGGACTCCCATGAGCGAATGCGGCCGGGACCTATAGGCCAGCAGGAGGCGCGATAGGCGGTACTGAAGGGAGGGTCCTTGAAGCCGGAGCATGCCCTGTTTTATGATTTGAACCACACGTTCCGCCTGGCCATTGGAAGCCGGCTTGAACGGTGCTGTCCTGACGTGTTTGATACCATTACCCGACATGAACTCCCGGAATTCATAGCTAATGAAACACGGGCCGTTGTCGCTAACCAGGATGTCCGGCAAGCCGTGGGTCGCAAAGACCGTAGGCAGACTCTCCACGGTGGTGGATGTCGTGCACGAAATCAATATGATGCACTCGATCCATTTCGAGTATGCATCAATAACAATGAGGAACATTTTTCCCATGAACAAGCCGGTGTACTCTATGTGAATACGTGACCATGGCCTGGTGGGCCAGGGCCACGGGCTGAGTGGGGCCTTCCTGGGGGCATTTCCCAGCTGAGCACACGTCGTGCACCTGCGAACCCAGTGTTCCAGGTCTGAGTCAATTCCCGGCCACCATACATGTGATTGGTCAATGGCTTTCATTAGCATGATGCCTGGGTGCTCGCTGTGGAGTTCCCTGATGAATGCTTCCCTTCCTTTCTGGGGCATGACTACCCGGCTGCCCCATAGCAGGCAGTCGGCTTGGATGGAGAGCTTGTCCATCCGTCTGTGAAATGGCCTGACCTCCTGGCGCACGGTCCCCGTGCGGGCGCCCAAACCCCGGTCAGGACACATTTCTTTATCAGGGATAGGAGAGGATCTCTGTTGGTCCAGATTTTGATCTGGCGGGCTGTGATGTGGGGGCCTGCGGTGTCGAATGCCTCAACGGCCATGACCATCTCCGCACTTTGCTCCGACGCCCGCTCGGTGGTCGCCATTGGGAGCCTGCTGAGCGCGTCAGCGCAATTTTCGGTGCCTGGCCGGTGCCATATGGTGTAGTCATACGCAGCCAGCGTGAGGGCCCACCGCTGTATGCGAGTTGACGCATTGGCATTGACAGCCTTGCTGTCGGACAACAGGGACGTTAACAGTTTGTGGTCCGTTTCTGACTCGAACCTTCCGCCTAAAAATTACTGGTGCATCTTTTTCACCCCATAGACACATGCAAGTGCTTTCTTTTCAACCATCCTATATCCCCGTTCAGCTTGAGAGAGCGACCTGGAGGCATAAGCCAAAGGTTGGAGTTGGCCCTCATCATTACTCTGCTGCAACACGCACCCAACCCCATAGGATGATGCATCACATGTTAAAACCAGTTTCTTACAGGGGTTGTACAAGGTAAACAGCTTGTTAGAACAAAGCAGATTCCACGCCCGATTGAAAGCCCGTTCCTGACAGTCCCCCCAAAACCATTCACAACCCTTACACAGGAGCACGTGCAGTGGCTCCGTCAATATGCTTAAGTTCGGCAGAAAGTTCCCGAAGTAGTTCAATAGTCCGAGAAATTACTTCAACTCTGATGTGTTGCCGGGCCTGGTCGCACGACGGATCGTCTCCGTTTTGGATTCGGTAGGCCGGATCCCGCCTGCGGCAACCCTCCTGCCCAAAAACTCGACCTCTGAGGCCGAAAACACACACTTGGACTTCTTTAGTCGCAGGCCTACCCGGTCCAGTCGGCGTAGCACCTCCTCCAGGTTTTGGAGGTGTTCCTCGGTGTCTCGACCCGTGATTTGGATGTCATCTTGGAATACGATTGTTCCAGGGATGGATTTAAGCAAGCTTTCTATGTTCCTCTGGAAGATAGCGGCTGCTAAACGAATAGCCCCTTGTGCGTAGTGATGGTGGTCAGAAGCTTGAATTCTTCAGCCAGTTCCTGAGTCATGTAGGTTGAAGTGAGGTCCAACTTGGTGAACAGCTTGTCACCTGCCAGCGTAGCAAAAAGATCCTCCGCTCTCGGAAGCGGGTATTAGTCCTGTAGTGACACTCGGTTGATGGTGGCCTTGTAGTCACCACAAATCCTGACCGAGCCATCCGCTTTACGGACAGAAACGATAGGGCTTGCCCAGTCAGGCGATATTACGCAGTCTAACTCATTCTCAATTTTCACATGCATCACATACGGCACAACTCTAACTTTGTGGTGCACTGGTCTAGCATCCGGGGTGATGCGTATCACTGCTTTGGTGCCCTTAAAAGTCCCGACACCTGGTTGAAAAAGTGGCTCGAATTTCTGTAGGACCTGTGAGCATGAACTTCGCTCCACAGATGAAATGGCGTGCACATCCCCCCATTTCTAGTTCATCTCGGCTAACCAGCTCCTCCCCGTGACAATCCAGAGTGGCAGCCGGTTCTCCGATCCATTGTGTGTGACCACCAAGTTTGCACTGCCTAATACTGGGATAATCTCTCTGGTGTACGTTCGTAACTGCGTGTCAATGCGTTCCAGTTTGGGCCTGTTAGCTTTGAGTCGCCATAGTTTTTCAAATTGTTGGGCACTCATAAGTGACTGGCTGGCTCCTGTGTCCAGCTCCATGTGTACCGGGATGCCATTTACTCGAACTTTCACCATCATAGGTGGCGTTTTGGTATACGAACTGTGGACGTCTGCCACATGAACCTGCTGGACTTCAGCATCCATGGCTTTGCCCCAAGCATCACCCTGCCTTGCAGACCCCTCATCTGGTTCCTCTGCCTCGTAAACTAGCCTCGCTGTGGGCTTTCTGCACATTCTGGACAGATGTCCACTGAAGTTACAGTTTCTGCAGATAAATTGCTGAAACCTACAGGTTCTTGCAGCATGTTTGTCACCGCACCTCCAGCATGAGCTGAGATTGTTGTGAACAAAGGAACTATTAGCAGGCATTCCTCTCTGATTGTCTCTTTGATTACTCCTGATCACTCTGTTGCTGAGTGTCAATGGTCCCATCCCGGGATGCATTGTCCCTTGTGAAGGCGTGAATTACCGATCCCCCTGCCATTGTCTCTGTTGCTGGCCCACCCTAGAGCCTGTTGCTGCCTGGGCGGTGTCGAATTGCCCTTGCCTGCCTGCGGGGTTCTGAATCTCGTTTACAATGTTAACTCCCTGGTTCATCGCCACGTTGGAACCAGGGGTGCATGCGTAAATTATCTTGGTCTCCTCTTCCCCTGCCATGAAGGTCTGAGCTATCAACGCTGCCCTTTCCAAAGTCAAGTCCTTGGTCTCAATAAGCTTCCTGAAAATTCTGGCATGACCAATGCCCTCAATGAAGAAATCCCGTAACATCACCCCCCTGCAGGCATCTGTGAACTGACAGAGGCTGGCCAAACGCCGAAGGTCCACAACGAAGTCCGATATGCTTTGTCCCTCCCGAGGCCGGTGTGCATAGAACCGGTGCTGGGCCATGTGTATACTGATCGCCGGTTTGAGGTGCTCACGGATCAGTGTGCTGAGATCTTCAAAAGACTTGTCCGCCGGCTTCTCGGGTGTGAGCAGGTCTTTCATCAGCGCATACGTCTTGGATCCACAGCTGGTCAGTAGATGCGCCCTCCGCTTGCCAGCTGCTTCCTCTCCCAGCCAGTCCTTCGTGACAAAGCTCTGCTGGAGCTTCTCAATGAAATCGTCCCAGTCCTCACCAACACAGTACCGTTCCTCTGTGCTACCGGTGGCCATCCTCATGGATCGTTGATTCCCGTTTCTCGTCGTCAAATGTGGTGTCCTTACACCTTACTATAGAATCACACGAGGCATGTACTGCAGACAAAGTCACTATGTGACCTGAACCTTTATTCCCAGGACCAAGAAGTGCTGACACTGCGTGGGACCTCCCTTTATATACCTGGATGACCAGGTGAGGAGTGTCTCCCACAAGTTCACCCCCTGTGGTCAAGGTGTGCATTACTCAGGTGTATACAGTGTACAGTGTTGTTACATAAGGGTTATAGTTATGTGAAGGTTACAAACATGACAAAAGGGACAGTCAGCACAGAATTCCTGGTCATAGTCCCTTTGTCCCCAGCAATGGAAACTTTAACTCATGCTGGAGGTATGGGGGAAAACACTCAGCTAGATCTTGCAGATTTCAACAGTTTGTCTGCAGGAACTGCAATCTCAGTGGCCACTTAGCTCGAATGTGCAGGAAGTCTGCAACCAGACTAATATATGAGGTGTATGGACCAGAAGAGGGTTCTTTGAGGCAGGTTGACTTTTGGGGCAAATCGATGAACGGCGAGTTTCAGCGGGTCCATGTGGCGAATACTCACAGTTCATACACCAAAACGCCACCAATGATGATGAGGGTTTTGTTGAATGGTATCCCAGTATGCATGGAGCTGGACACTGGGGCCAGCCAGTCACTCATGGGCGTTCAGCAATTTGAGAAGCTATGGCCACTCAAAGCCAGTAGACCCAAATTAGAACATATTGAGACACAATTACGGACTTACACTAAAGAAATAATTCCGGTGCTAGGCAGTGCATTGTTGTCTGTCACACACAATGAGTTAGTGAATCGGCTGCCACTCTGGATTGTCCCGGGCAATGGTCCCGCACTGTTGGGGAAGAGCTGGTTAGCCGAGATGAACTGGAAATGGGGGGATGTTCACGCAATGTCCTCGGTGGAGCGAAGTTCATGCTCACAAGTCCAACAACAATTTGAGTCACTATTCCAACCGAGCATCAGGACTTTCAAAGGCACTAAAGTAGCGATACACATCACCCCGGATGCCAGGCCAGTGCACCACAAAGCCAGAGCGGTGCCGTATGTGATGCGGGAAAAAATCGAGAGCGAATTGGACTGGCTGTTGCAAGAGGGCATCATCTCGCCTATTGAATTCAGCGACTGGGCGAGCCCCATCGTTCCTGTTCTTAAAGCGGATGGCTCTGTCAGGATCTGTGGAGACTACAAGGCCACCATTCGCCACGCTGGCAGGCGGCAAGCTGTTCATCAAGTTGGATCTCACTTCAGCCTATATGACCCAGGAACTGGCCGATGAATCCAAACTACTGACCACCATCACCACGCACAAGGGACTGTTTGCGTATAACAGGTGCCCGTTTGGCATTCGATCAGTGGCCGCGATTTTTCAACGTAACATGGAAAGCCTGCTTAAATCCATTCCTGGAACGATCGTATTCCAGGACGACATCCTCATCACGGGTCGAGACACCGAGGAACACCTCCACAACCTGGAGGAGGTGTTACGCCGACTGGACCGGGTAGGCCTGCGACTCAAGAAGTCTAAATGTGTGTTCTTAGCTCCTGAGGTTGAGTTTCTGGGGTGGAGGGTTGCTGCAGATGGGATTCGGCCCACCGAATCCAAAACAGAGGTGATTCGACGAGCACCCAGGCCCTGCAACACATCAGAGCTGCGTTCATTCCTGGGACTGTTGAACTACTTTGGGAACTTTCTGCCGAACTTGAGCACGTTGTTGGAGCGCTACACGTGCTCCTGCGTAAGGGTTGCGATTGGTTTTGGGGAGACTGTCAGGAACGTGCTTTTGATCGGGCGCGAAACCTACTTTGTTCAAAGAAGTTGTTGACCCTATACGACCCTGGTAAACGTTTAGTTCTGACACATGATGCATCGTCCTATGGTGTTGGGTGCGTGTTGCAGCAGCGTAATGCTGAGGGTCAGCTACAACCTGTGGCTTATGCCTCCAGGTCGCGCTCTCAAGCAGAACGGGGCTATGGGATGGTCGAGAAGGAAGCGCTTGTATGTGTCTATGGTGTAAAAAAAATGCATCAGTACCTCTTTGGTAGGAAGTTTGAATTAGAGACAGACAACAAGCCACTCACATCCCTATTGTCAGACAGCAAGGCTGTCAATGCCAACGCATCAGCTCGCATACAGCGGTGGGCTTTCACGCTAGCTGTTTATGATTACTCCATCCGGCACCGGCCCGGCACTGAAAACTGCACTGACGCACTCAGCAGGCTTCCACTGGCCACCACCGAGGGGGCAGCAGAGCAAAGCACTGAGATGGTCATGGCTGTCGATGCCTTTGACAGTGCAGTCTCTCCCATCACAGCATGCCAGATCAAAATCTGGACAAACAGAGATCCCCTCCTATCCTTGATTAAGAAATGTGTCCTGACTGGGGATTGGGCGCCTGCACACGGAGCATGACCTGAGGAGGTCAGACCATTCCACAGGCGGATGGATGAGCTCTCCATCCAAGCCGACTGCCTACTATGGGGCAGCAGGGTAGTCATGCCTCAGAAGGGCAGGGAGGCATTCATCAGGGAACTCGACAGCGAGCACCCAGGCATTGTGATGATGAAATCCATTGCCCGGTCACATGCTTGGTGGCCTGGAATTGATTCAGACCTGGAACACTGTGTTCGCAGGTGCACGACCTGTGCCCAGCTGGGTAATGCCCCCAGGGAGGCCCCACTTAGCCCATGGCCCTGGCCCACCAAGCCATGGTCACGCATTCACTTTGATTACACGGGCCCGTTCATGGGTAAGATGTTCCTTATTGTAGATGCATACTCGAAAAGGATCGAGTGCATTATCCTGAATTCATGCACGTCATCCACCACCCTGGAAAGCCTACGTGCGATCTTTGCAACCCATGGCTTGTTGGACATCCTGGTTAGTGATAATGGCCCGTGTTTCACGAGCTATGAATTCCGGGAGTTTATGTCGGGCAATGGCTTCAACCATGTCAGGACTGCGCTGTTCAAGCCGGCCTCCAATGGCCAGGCGGAACAGGCAGTCCAAATCATTAAGCAAGGTATGCTCAGGATTCAAGGACCCTCACTACAATGCCATCTATCGCGCCTCCTGCTGGCCTATAGATCCCGCCCGCACTCGCTCACGGGGGTCCCGCCCGCAGAGCTAATCATGAAACGGACACTCAAAACTTGGTTGTCCCTCATCCACCCAGTCCTGACCGACATAGTTGAGGGCAAGCGCAAGTCACAAAACAAGTACCATGACCGTAATTCAGGGGAAGATGCATCGAAATAAATGATCCTGTATTCATCCTCAATCTCGCCATGGGGCCCAAATGGCTTGAGGGTACTGTAATTGACAAAGTGGGGAATAGGGTCATCGTGGTAAAACTCAACAATGGCCAGATATGCTGTAAGCATCTGGACCAAGTAAAAAAAAGGTTCAGCATGGACACGGAGGAACCTGAAGAAGACCATGAGATGGAGCTCACACTACCGCCAGCGAACGTGCAACAAGAGCAATCAGAAGAATGCACAGTCCCTGAGGTCAGCCCGGACAGGCCGGAATCACCACAGGTGACAGACACTCACGTCAGTGTCCAACAACCAGAGCCCCAACTGTGGCACTCCACGAGGGAGCATAGACCACCTGAAAGACTAAACCTATGATCCCAGTAAGGCTTTGCGGGGGGAAGGTGATTTCATGTTTTTAACTACAATGTAACACCACTGTATTACTGTATACACTCAACTTAGATGCACACCTTGACCACAGAGGGTGAACTTGTGGGAGACACTCCTTACCTGATCACACAGGTATATAAAAGGAGGTCCCACGCAGGGTCATGACTTCTGGAGTCCTGTAATAAAGAGTTAAGGTCACAGAGTGGCTTGTCCCTAGAATGTGCCTCGTGTTGTTTCATGCTGTAGAGTAAGGACTTTACATCAGCCAATGCAGCATGACTGGATGCCACAATAAGCCTCAGTGTCCCAGAGTGGAAAAAGGACTGGGTTCCACTTCCTGATTGTTATGCTGATTGTTTTGCCGAAGGGTCATTGACTTGAAACGTTAACTCTGTTTCTCTCTCCACAGATGCTGCCTTAACCTGCTGAGATTTCCAGCATTTTCTGCTTTTATTTCAGATTCCAGCATCCGCCATATTTTGCTTTAGTGTTGCCTGATATTCGTTGATCTCCTGCTGGAAAATGCACATGTGTGGACGTAAAATGTAGCGAAGATCCAGCTCAGCTATGGTACGCTCACGGTTGAATAGTTTGCTGACATTCACTGTGCGGGTTTGCATGAAGAATGGTCAGTTAGGCAGTGTACTGGAGGAAGTCTGTCGAATCAATCCCAAAGAAGGAGTGAATGCCTTCAGGGGAGGATTTGATTGGAGAAAGTTGAGGAGAAATAAAATAATATGAATGGCGCATTATAAGTTTAATATCAGTTGATTCTACTTATAAAAGAGACATGTAAAATGTCTCCCCTGTCTTGTTTCCTTCATTGTTTGAATAAACATTTGTAATTCCTCCCTACTATCCTCAAATATATCAACTATTTGATCGACAGGAGCCTTTGACCTGGATTTTGCTATATTAATAATGGCGAGGCTGTCAGCATTGCCGTTATTACAGGGTAAAACTTCTGGCATCTGCATAGGAACAGGAGCATAGCATAGGGCCATTCAGCCCCTCCAACCTGTCCCGCCATTCAATGAGATCACAGCTAATCTGAAATCTAACTCCATATACCCACCTTTGGCACATATCCCTGAATATGTTTGGTTAACAAAAAGCTATCAATCTCTGATTTAAAATGAACAATTGATCTGGCATCAAGTGCCGTTTACGGGAAAGGGTTCCAAACTTCTACCACCCTTTGTGTGTGGTTATGTTTCCTAATTTTATTCCTGAAAGGTCTGGCTCTAATTTTTAGACTATGCTCCCCCAGTCCTCGACTCCCCAACCAGCAGAAATAGTTTATAAGAAAATAAGAAATAGGAGCAAGACTTTTGGCCGCTTGAGCCTGCTCCACCATCCACCATAAAGATCATGGCTGATCTGATCATGGACTCAGCTCCACTTTTCTGCCCGGTCCCTATAACCCTTTATTCCCTTATCTCTACCATATTTGTTTCCCTTAATATCTTGAAATTTTTGATTAGATTACCTCTTAACCTTCTAAACTCTAGGGAATACAATCTTAATTTGTGTAATCTCTCCTCGTAACTTAACCCGTGAAATCCAGGTATAATTCTGGTAAACCTAAGCTGCACTCCCTCCAAGGTCCATATACCCTTCCTGGTGTAGTGCCCAGAACTGCACACAGTACACCAAGTGTGGTTCTAACCAGGTCAATACTTTGCCCTCAATTCCATGGGCTTCTACCTAAGATAACAGTCTCTTGGCCCCTATTTTCACCACCGTCAGCACCCCACCCAAAAAAATGGCAGTTTCTCCGAAATTAAAGTTATCTTTAGTGCAACGCTACCCAAGTCCAGTTCTGGGGGACGGAGCATATCGTGCGCAAACGCTTTAAAAAAAAACATGCGCTGTAAAAAATAAATACATTTCAGCAGGCCGCGTGCGTGGAGGACCAGCGGCCAGAGATAGCAGCAGGTCGGGTTGGGTACGAGGATCTTCCGAATGTCGCAGTGTGCCTGGAGTTGTCTCAATGAAGGAAAAGGCTCTTCTTGATGTCGTGATGTGCCTGCAGCTTGGTCATTGGGGGAAGAGGATCGTCTGAATGTTTTGATGTGCCTGGAAGGATTTTTTTGAAATTTGTCTGGAAATGGGACTTCGCGAGAAAAGGCTGTTCAGGAAAATCCATGGAAAAGGCTCATCTGTAAGTTTTATTTCTACTGTTCATTTTTACCTGAAGTTATTTGCTCAGATAAGCGTGTAGGATCTTCGGCCAGGAGATAGAAGCGGGCCAGCGCCAATTTCATAAAGTGAAGGAAGGATTTTTCCAAACGGTCTCTAACGTATCTGTGCGAGGTTTTTAAAAAAATTGGTGATAGGGAAAATGGCTTTAATGGCCAGAAAGGGTGCAGAATCACTTTTAACGTTCACCAGCATCAAAATATCTGGCGCCAAAAACTTCGGGGAAAATTAAAACTGCTCATCTACGCCAAAAAAGTCACTGGGCGCCAATGATGGTGAAAATACGAGGCCTTATGTGAGACTTTATCAAATCCTTCTGGACGTCCATATAAATAACATCCATAGGGCCCAAGTTTCCACACGAGAAAAAATGGGCGCCCCTCCGAGCTGAGCGCCCGTTTATCGTGCCTAAAACGGCGCCTAAAAAAAAAATTGCGATTCTGGAGCGTTCTGCAGCTCCTTGTCTGCCTGGCGTGGCGCCCAGGGGGGCGGAGCCTACACTCACGCCGATTTTGTAAGTGGGAGGGGGCGGGTACTATTTAAATTAGTTTTTTTCCCTGCCGGCAACGCTGCGCGTGCGCGTTGGAGCGTTCGCGCACGCGCAGTGTGAAAAAAACATTGGCACTCGGCCATTTTAGAAAGTGCTGCAGAAAACGTGACGATTTGTTCTTGGACCCCTGCAAAGGCTTGTATTTTAATTTTATTGATATTTCTGTGTGTGAGGGAGTGCTTTTAGCAGCACTGCTGAAGAAATCACCTGCTGAAATCAGTGAGTTCAGCTTTTCACTGCTAAACTTGCAGTACCTGTGCCTGCAAATTAAGGACTGTGTTTGGAGAAAAAAAAGTGCCAATTCAACTTTGCAATGGATCAACCTCTACCAAGAAAAAAGAATTTCTTACATGAGGAAGTTGAGATATTAGTGAATGTAATTGAGCAGAGATGGCAGGAGCTAGATACCATCAACAGAGGTCGCATAAAAGTGCCACCAAAAGAAATGAAGAAACGCTGGAACCAAGTTGCAGAAGATTACTGCGCAGTGGTGCATACCAGGAGATCTGGAAGCCAGTGTAAAAAGAAATGGCACGACCTTGGTCAAGTAGTTAGTGTAAGTAGTATTTCCCATTTTTAATTTAATCGTAATTGTAACCTGGCTATCTGTATGTCCCACCTTGCAGACTGACACACTCTGTAAAAAGTTATATTTTACTCTTTGCAGAAGAAATTGGCCCACAACAAAAGGGAAGCAACTCGAACAGGAGGAGGCGTGCCCAATCTGCATCCACTGACACCCTTGGAACAAAGGGTAGCTGCTATGATGAGTCAGACATGGAGAAAAGCAATTGGTACAGCACAAGCTGGGCCCGCACGCGAGGAAGAGGGTAAGTCCTGAAAATGCATCGTGCTCCCCTTTAAATCAACCTGCTGCCTGGCCTGCTATGTGTGAGAGTACTCATGCCACTCACCCGGCCCCCTCCCTTGCTGTTAAGCATTTGACTGTTCTGATGTATTTTGCAGAACATGATGATGATGATGATGATGACGATGATGATGCTGCTGCTGCCAACCCTGAGGATCCTGAGGGTACAGAACAAGGACCAGTACAACCAGCTGCGGACGATCCAGACTGGATGATGGCAGCGACGACTGAAATGTCTGCAGGGGGGAGCTTCCAATTTAATGTTTATGAGCCCCCATCAAGGGGCATCAGAGTTTCAACCCCTAGCATAGGTCTTCGTCCCACCATCCATGGTTTCGCTTCCGATGTTGCGGGTCCCAGTGGTGCTGCTGGTATAATGCAGCTTTCTACAGAAAGTGCACTACCGTCCCAGCCTGCGCCTCCCTCTCGCATAGGTTCTGGTTCCACCTACTATGGTTTCGATTCCGACGCTTCGGGTTCCAGTGTTGCTGCTGATATCATGGAGCAGTTTACACCCATTCGTACAACATCCCAGCCCATGGCTCGCACTCGAGTACTGTCGTCTGGAACACAGAGCATCCCACCATTCCAGCCTAAGCCTCTCCCTCCAGTTCAGCTTTCTGGAACACAGAGTGTCCCACAGTCCCAGCCCGCGCCTCCCAGTGTAGTGGTGCCACGAGGCAGACCCAGGCAGAGGAGAAGGAGATTGGAGACATGCTCTCCTGAGATGCAGCGTGCAACAGATGCGGCTCAGGTTGTGGCATTGGCTATGGAGACCAATGAGCTTACCCGATCACTCATCGATGGCGTCAATGCAGTAGGTGAAGAGTTGACGGGCCTGACGGGAGAAATAGCAGTAATGACACGGGAACTTAGGGAGAGAATGTCCGAGGGAGTGCAATCGATGGCACAGGCCATCAGGGAGGGCATGCAAATTACGGCACAGGCCATCAGGGAGGGCCTGGTTGAGGTAGCTGCTGCAATAAAGGCACACAGCCCAGCCAATCAAATGACACCCGCATAAGGAAGTGAACGTTCACTGAGATGTGGATGAGACATGGCTGCAGCCTTTCTTTGCTGCTTTTGTTCTTGTTCTTGATGTAGCTGTAGTAGCGTTTTTCAAATTGAAATTGTTTTGTAAGTTTTGTTACGTTACAACTTGTAAGGGATCTTATGGTTTTTAAGTGATCTTATAGTGTAAATGCTCTCACATTTTTTTGTATCTTATTTAATTTTGCACCTAAAAAGTGATCCTGAAGTTTAAAAGTGTTCTTCAGAGTATAAGATTTTTCAAATTGAAATTGTTTTGTAAGTTTTGTAACTTTACAACTTATAAGTGATCTCAGGGTTTTCAAGTGATCTTATAGTGTAAATGCTCGCACATTCTGTAAATTATTTAATTTTGCATCTAAAAAGTGATCTTGAAGTTTAAGTGATCTTAGAGTGTAAACTTTTTCACATAGAAAGTGTTTTGTAACTTTTGTAACTTTACAAGTTTATAAGTGATCTTAAAGTTTTTAAGTGATCTTCAAGAGTCATATTAAAAAGTATAGTTTGATACAACAAATATTTTATTAGAGTGACGTTAACTTTTCAATAAAATATTTTTTCATTAAAACTGTTTCATGTTCCATTAACACAACACAACGTAGGAACAACTGCAAAGAATAAACATGTCCATATGCAAAAGTGGTCGCAGAGCCCTCAGGCATCAGTAGTTGAAGCGTTCACGGATGAGCTGCTGGCGCAAGGCTCGAGCAATCATTAAAGGGGCACGATGGACGGCCTTCCTCCGACCTCGTGCTCCGGCATCAGGCACTTGCATGCTTTCCTGATTGTCGTTATCATCCACATCCTGGTCTTCCGTAATACTATCATCATGCACTGGACCCTCACGTGGGTCTTCGGGTTCCACTACCAGCTCCTGCTGCCTCATGATGGCTAAGTTATGAAGCATGCAGCACACAACAGTGAAGTGACCGACCATCTCAGGAGAGTATTGCAACTGTCCTCCGGAATGGTCCAGGCATCGGAATCGCTGTTTCAATATGCCAATGGCCCTCTCAATGATGCTGCGCGTCGCAATGTGCGCCATGTTGTATTGATGGTCACTTTCTGTCCGTGTCACGCGTAGAGGCGTCATGAGCCAGGTGGTCAGGCCGTACCCTTTGTCTCCCAGTAGCCAGCTCTGCCCTTCTGGCTGCTGCTCAAACATGTCAGATAGAATGCTGTTGCGTAGGATGAACGCATCGTGGGTGCTGCCAGGGTATCTCGCATCGACTGACATGATGCGCTGCTTGTCGTCACACACGAGCTGCACATTGATAGAGTGGAAACCTTTCCTATTTCGGTACTGCTCAGAATCCTCCACGGGTGCTCGCAAGGCTACGTGGGTACAATCAATGCAGCCCTGTACCTTTGGGAAGCCGGCAATCCTGAAGAAGCCCACAGCCCTCTCATGGATCGCTTGTGCGGTCATTGGGAAATTGATGAAGTCATTCCTTCGCGCATACAGTGCAGCTGTGATCTGGTAAACGCACGCATGTATTGCACGTTGAGAGATGGCACACACATCTCCAGTTGTAACCTGAAACGATCCCGAGGCATAGAAAGAAAGTGCAGCTGTTACCTTCACTTCAACAGACAAGGCAGTTGTCCTTCTGCTTCTGGGCTGCAAATCTGCTCTCACCATATCACAGATCTCAGTGACAACTTCTCTGTGAAAACGCAGCCTTTTCACACAATCAGCCTCGCTCATGTCCAGGTACGAGCGCCTGGTTCGATATTGTCGACGTGGGTAAGGTCTCCTGCCCATCAACCTACGGGCTACGACGTTCCTGTTGCGGTGAGCTCTAATCAATTCTCTCCTATGCAGTGAATTGATGGCGAACCATTGCATAATATGTGGTGTTGACAATGCAGCACCCATTCTGCAAATGTAAATATAAAACTGTCGATGTGGCTGCCTCTCCCTGTCCAAATGGCCTCAGTCCTCCTCACAGCTCGAAGGCTGCTGCTGTATCTTTGGCTGCCCGCCTGCCCCTCCCTCCCCTCCCTCCCGTTCGCGGGAACATCGCTGAGCTGACTAAGGCTTCCACCTGAAGTGGAAAGCTGTTTGCTGCCTCGTTACTGCCTGTCCCTCCCCTCCCTCCCGTTCGCGGGAACATCGCTGAGCTGCCTGAAGCACTTTCACACAGGTAGGAAGATGGTTTATTTAATCTTTTCTTTGCTTATAAATGTTTATTCAGGTTGGATTTATTTGTATAATATTTGTAGAAGTATAAATAAGGATTTATTGTCGAATTTAATGAGTTCCCTTCCCCCCCCCTCCTCCCCACCTCGTTCTGGACGCCTAATTTGTAACCTGCGCCTGATTTTTTTATGTGTCGAACAGGTTTTTTCAGTTCTACAAAAATCTTCACTTGCTCCATTCTACTTTAGTTTGGAGTATGTTTTCACTGTGGAAACTTTGAAATCAGGCGTCAGTGGCCGGACACGCCCCCTTTTGAAGAAAAAATTCTGTTCCAAAGTAGAACTGTTCTACCTGACTAGAACTGCAGAAAAAAAAATGTGGAGAATTGCGATTTCTAAGATAGTCCGTTCTCCACCAGTTGCTCCTAAAAATCAGGCACAAATCATGTGGAAACATAGACTCTACTTTATCACCTCTTCAAAAAATTCAATCAGGTTTGTTCAGCATGACCGACTTTTCACAAATCCATCCAATCTGTCGGGGGTACAGTGCGGTGGGGTATCCATGGAGTGAGGTGAAAATCTCTCGGCAAGTATTCTTATTGTTGTTTTATTCATTTTACTAATGGTGATACCACTTCGGCGGTATGGGGTCCAGGCCATAAAATCCACGACCTGAATTAGGTCAGGTCGGCCAGTTGACCCCAAAGAGGTGGCCATTCGATTTTTCGGAAAGGCCGTGGCAAACAGGCATTAACGGGACTCTTTGAGACCCTGAATTTCAGCCCCATGCAATTTACCAACAACAGATGTTAGACTAACTGGTCTATAATTCCCTGGTTTCCCTTTCTCACCATTCTTGAAGAGCGGAGTGACATGCGCAATTTTCCAATCTAAAGAAACGGTTCCTGAATCGAGAGAACTTTGAAAGATTATAGCTAGGGCATCTGCAATGTGTTCACCTACTTCCTTTAAAACCTTGGAATGGAAATCATCTGACCTTGGGGATTTGTCATTCTTTAGTGCCATTATTTTCTTCATTACTCTTTTTATAATTACGTTAATTTTTTTAAATCCCTTTCCCTGATTCAATATTAGTTTCCTTGAGATTTCTGGCATTATCCTCTTCTGTAAATACTGACAGAGTAATTATTCAATATATTCACCATTTCCTTCTTATTATTGACAATATCACTGGTTTCAATTTTTAAGGGGCCAACATTGCTCCTGACTATCCTCTTTTTCCTAATGTAATTGTAAAAGTTCTACGTATTGATTTTGATGGGGGGAAAATTGTGGTTGGAGGCTGCCCTCGTACGAACGCCGCCGACCCGAAAAAAATCTATGAAAGTACTTGTTGGTCCCAGGGGCATGTAGGATCCCAGTCTGAGGCCTAGATTTGCTGCGCAGCGCATGGGAAGATGCCTTTTAGGTACCTACGTACAAGCTGGAGTCACGTGGGCCTGGACAACCAATCACTATGCAGTATTCTCATTGATAAGAATGGAAACACCGTTTGTACAAGTTCCCATTACTATCAATGAGAATAACTCCTTAAAACACCAAAACACAGCATAATAAATGAATAAAACACCTCACATGTTTAAAATTAATTGAAATTCAATGTTTTAGAAAAAAAATATTTTGGGGGGAATTTTTTTAATGTGTTTTAATAGGATTAAAAATAAATTTATCTTAATGGATGGGGGGGCAAAATTCAGGGTCCGAAAAAGGCCCGTTTCCACCATTTTGCGGAGACCATGTGAAGGAATCGTGTGGCCACCATGTTGCAGTCCAATGGCCGCCCGACCCAAACTCAGGTCGGGGATTTTCCGCCCCGTAGCTGATCACCGCTGCAAGCATGTCATCAAAACGTGCATCTCTGCTCTCCCTCCACTTGCAGAATACTCCGTCCGGAATTTAGGTAAAGGAATCGTAGCCCTGCCGCACGGTGCCTCTGACAGTTTTTTCTGTCGGTGCACCTTGTCTGCTCTCTCTCTGCCCTGGCAGTGCGGCGGCCATTAAAGGCACGGGCCGAATGCCGGGGCCACCATCTTATTTTTTTTGCTGGCCAACTTCCATCTTGGCCGGACTATTGCTCCCCTGGGTTCTGCCGGGCCGCCGAAACCCTCCCTGGTGGCCCAGTGGACAAAGATTAAAAAATGCCCAATTCTCTCCCCTTTAATGGAGGGGAGAGAGCGTGGTGATGTCACCTCCGCTCCGGTGCTGAGTCTCAACCCCACCCCAACTTCCACCCCTCAGCCTGACTTACTGCCACACTTCCGCCTCCACTATGGCCGACTTCCAGTCCAACGTTAACAAAATTAAGTCCCGAAAATCGATGGAAAGGCCGCCTCAACACTCCCGATAGAAAAAACTTCAAAAGAAAGGGAGGTGCGCCAGCTTTCCGGCAGCCGTGAATTTCAGCCCCAGGATTTTTAACATAAAAATGAGCGCTTAAATTTAATTTTTAAATGTTTTAAAAGTGTTACGCTGGTAAAAGTAGACTTTGCACCTGCTTTTACCAGTTTGAAGAACATTCATTGGGCATGAGTTGGGCACATAGCCAATCTCTCCCGCATGGATATCCTTCTCCCGAGGATGCGGAGGATCTGTCTTTAGAAATCTTGACAGATCAGAAAAGCCGATCTTCGGTGCATGCACATCGTACCTCGAAAACCGGCTTTTGCGAGGCCTTGCCGGGTCCGTGCGCACTTCGTACACACCCGGAGAGGCCGGAATTTTCAGCCCAATATCCCTTGCAAATTTCTTTTCACATTCCCTTTGTGTAGATCTTACTATCTGTTTTGTGACCCTTTGCTGTTCTTTGTGTCATTCACATTCGCCAGGATCTGTGCTATTTTTTACATTTTTATATGCTTTTTCTTTGAGTATTATGCTGTCCATTATCTCTTTAGTCATCCATAGCTCTTTTTTGGAAAATAGAGCTCTTGCTGCTCAGAGGTGTAAACTGGTTCTGTATCACATTAAATTATTTCTTTAAATCTCACACTGATCTTCTGCAGATTTGCCGAGTTCACTGTGGACAGTCTCTGTCTCATCCTTTTGAAGTCAGCCTTACCTAAATCTAGAATCTTAGTTGTTTCGTATTTCTTCTTTTCAAACGGTATGTTGAACTCGATCATTTTATGATCGCTATTGGATAAATGTTCATGCAGCATTAGGCTGTTAAATCTGACTCATTACTCATTACTAAATCGAATATGGCATGCCCCCTTGTTGCCTCTAGGACATACTGTTGTAGAAAGCTAACCCAGACAAACTCAAGAAATTCACTACCTTTCTGAAAGGTGCTAGTCTGCTTATCCCAATCAATATGAAAGTAAAATCCCCCATTAATAATAATTCTGCCTTTATATACACTTGTCTAGTCTCTGCATTTATACAATCTAGCACTTCACAGCTGCCACCAGGGAGCCTACGCACAACTCCCACTACAGTCTTAAATCCTTTCCTATTTCTTAATTGGATGCGTTCATTTGTACTGCAAAATGGCCAACATGCTCCACCCTTTGTTTCTGATTGGTCCCCTTGGAGGATAAGCCACACCCTGAAGTTTCAAAGGAATGTGTAACTGGAACCGCCCATCCCAAGGTCTCACTGACTTTGCAAATTGTAACTTGATCCACTTTGATTTCCTGAAGCGACAGAGGACAGAACTCCCCAGATGACAGCAAAGTGCCTTACCCCAGTCTAAATACATCCCTCCCCCAACCGAAGTGCCTTACCCCAGCGCAAGTGTAACCTTACCCCCCACCCCACCCTCACCATAGATGTGGCAGGCATTGTGTATGGATTGTTAACAGGTTTATTGGGTATGAAGTGAATAGTGACAGTGTCGTGACTTCTGGATATCATCCACTCCAACGATGTCCCTTGTAGGGGGTTGGAAGAACGTGATCTATCTTCCCTGAGTTCCGTCTCACCCCTCCGAACCCCCACCACCACCCGTGTCTCTCTGTCATCCCCCCCAACCCATGTCTCCCACCCCCAGCCTCTCTCTCTCTCCTCCCAGCAGCCTCTCTCTCTCTCCCCCCAGCAGCCTCTCTCTCTCTCCTCCCCAGCAGCCTCTCTCTCTCCCTCTCTCCCCCCCAGCAGCCTCTCTCTCTCTCCCCCCCAGCAGCCTCTCTCTCTCTTCCCCCCCAGCAGCCTCTCTCTCTCCCCCCCAGCAGCCTCTCTCTCTCTCCCCCCCAGCAGCCTCTCTCTATCTCCCCCCCAGCAGCTTCTCTCTCTCTTCCCCCCCAGCAGCCTCTCTCTCTCCCCCCCAGCAGCCTCTCTCTCTCTCCCCCCCAGCAGCCTCTCTCTCTCTCCCCCCCAGCAGCCTCTCTCTCTCTTCCCCCCCAGCAGCCTCTCTCTCTCCCCCCCAGCAGCCTCTCTCTCTCTTCCCCCCCAGCAGCCTCTCTATCTCCCCCCCAGCAGCTTCTCTCTCTCTCCCCCCCAGCAGCCTCTCTCTCTCTCTCCCCCCCAGCAGCCTCTCTCTCTCTCTCTCTCTCCCCCCGCCAGCAGCCTCTCTCTCTCTCCCCCCCAGCAGCCTCTCTCTCTCTCCCCCCAGCAGCCTCTCTCTCTCTCCCCCCAGCAGCCTGCCTCTCTCTCCCCCCAGCAGCCTGCCTCTCTCTCCCCCCAGCAGCCTGCCTCTCCCTCCCCCCCTGGCAGCCTCTCCCTCCTCCCCCCGGCAGCCTCTCCCTGTCTCCTCAGTACAGATTCACACGAGGCATGTAGTGAAGTCAAGGTCACTCTGGATCCGCATCTTTATTTCACAGCTCTGGAATGCTGCACTTGCCTGAGACCTGTCCTTATATACCTGTCTCTTGCAAGTGTACCCCTGGTGGTAAGGTATGCTGGTGGTTACAGGTCATATCTTATTACAGTCATGTATAGCATGTTAGGATACAGTTATATATAATAATGTAAGATACATGACATCACCCTCCCCCAAGGTCTTATTGTCTTTATAGGTTCAGTCTCTCGGGTGGTCTACGCTCTCGCATGGAGGGTCTGAGTTGTGGTTCAATTGTTTGCCTTGGTGTCTGTTTTTCTTTGGGTGTGGTTGCTGGTATCTCGCCTGGGCTGTCTGTTGGGATTGCCCTTTCCTCAGGTTGTTCCCTCTGTCTGTCCACCAGGTGTGGTGCGAGTTCCACATTGTAGTCTGCCTCTGGTTCCGCAGTGTTGTTGGTAAATCTGCTTTTGACTTGGTCTACATGCCTCCGGCAGGTTTTGCCATTGTCCAATTGTATTACCAGTAGCCTATTTCCGTCCTTGCCCATTACTGTCCCTGCAAGCCATTTGGGACCCCTGCCATAGTTTAGTACAAACACTTTGTCCCCTATCTCATTCCATCTCCCCCTCGAATTTCCATCATGGCACTCAGTCAGCTTACGGCGCTTTGCCTCAACGATTTCGTGCATGTCTGGGAGGATTAATGAGAGCCTTGTTTTTAAAGTCCTTTTCATCAACAGTTGCGCCGGGGGGATCCCAGTCAATGAGTGCGGACGAGATCTGTATGCCAGCAGCAGTCGCGACAGGCGACCCTGCAGCATGGGACCTTGGATGTTAAGCATGCCTTGTTTAATGATTTCCACTGCTCTCCTCCGCCTGGCCGTTGGAGGCCAGCTTGAACGGTGCTGTCTTGACGTGATTTATGCTGTGGTCAATTATAAAGTCTTGGAATTCTGCACTGGTGAAGCACAGACCATTGTCACTGACCAATATGTCAGGGATTCCGTGCATTGCAAACATGGTTGCGAGGCTCTCCACAGTGGTGGAGGTTGTGCTCGAGTTTAAAATGGTGCATTCGATCCACTTTGAAAATGCATCTACAACTACGAGGAACATTTTGCCCATGAATGGGCCCGTGTAGTCTACGTGCACCCGCGACCACGGTTTGGTAGGCCAGGGGCTCAGTGGAGCCTCCCTGGGGGCATTGCTGAGTTGGGCACAAATGGTGCACCTTCGGACGCAGAGCTCCAAGTCCGCGTCAATACCAGGCCATCAGACGTGGGATCTTGGATTTTAAGCATGCCTTGTTTAATGATTTGCACTGCTCTCCAGGCTCCAGCAGCGTGCTTAAGTTCTGCATAAAGTTCCCAAAGTAATTGAGTAGCCCGAGAAAGGCACGCAGTTCTGAGACATTCCGGGGCCTGGGTGCCAGGCGAATTGCTTCTGTTTTGGACTCTGTTGGGTGGATTCCATCAGCGGCAATCCTTCTGCCCAAAAATTCAACCTCTGGTGCGAGAAACAGGCACTTGGATTTCTTGACTCGTAGGCCTATACGATCCAACCGCTTTAGTACTTCCTCCAAAGAGGAAGATGGGAGTCGGTGTCTTTACCCGTGATAAGTATGTCGTCTTGAAATACAACCGTCCCCGGGATGGACTTGAGCAGACTCCCCATGTTGCGCTGGAATATGGCAGCTGCCGACCTGATGCCGAATGGGCATCGATTGTACATGAAAAGGCCTCGATGTGTGTTGATGGTGGTGAGTAGCTTGGATTCCTCGGTCAATTCTTGCATCATATACGCAGATGTGAGATCTAATTTTGAGAAAAGTTTACCTCCGACCAAGGTGTCAAATAAGTCCTCTGCTCTGGGCAGCGGGTACTGGTCCTATGGGGAGACTCTGTTTATGGTAGATTTGTAGTCCCCACAGATTCGTACGGATCCATCAGGCTTCATGACTGGGACGATGGGACTTGCCCAGTCGCTAAATTCCACAGGTGATATAATGCCTTCCCGCAGAAGCCTGTCTCGGTCGTGTTCAATCTTTTCCCTCATCACATAGGGTACAGCTCTGGCCTTGTGATGAACCGGTCTAGCATCCTGTGTGATGTAGATTTTGACTTTGGCCCCTTTGAAAGTGCCCACACCTGGCTGAAAGAGATGTTCAAATCGCTTTATAACTGTTGAGCAGGAGGTCCATTCCTCTAATGACATGGCATGGACATCATCCCATTTCCAGTTTAGTTTTGCCAGCCAGCTTCTCCCCAGCAGTGCTGGGGGGTCTCCGGGGACAATCCACAGGGGAAGTAGGTTCACTGTCCCTTTATGTGTGACAGAGAGCATGGCGCTGCCAAGGACTGGTACGATTTCTTTGGTATAGGTCCTTAGTTTGGTGTCGACCCTTGTGAGTTTTAGTCTGTCTCTTTTATGCGGCCACAGTTGTTCAAATTGTTGAGCGCCCATTAGAGAGTGACTCGCTCCTGTATCCAGCTGCATGTTGACAGATATCCCATTGAGTAGGACCCTCATCATTATAGGAGGCGTCCTGTTGTAGGAGCAGCGGCCATTGATCGTGTTGACCCGCTGTACATCGGTGTCCCGGGTACTGTCCCCACCACCTTCTGGTCCGCTTTCCAATCCATCCGATTCGTATACCAGCCGAGCTGCCGTTTTTTTGCACATGCAGGCCAAATGCCCTGTATATTCACAATTTCTGCAAACAGCCTGCTGAAATCGACATCCCCTTGACGAGTGCCCACCCCCACACCTCCAGCACAGACCTGTTCCATTGTTCAAAGTGTTCCCAAAGAATGAGCTGCGTCTGGCTGATCTCTCTTGAGCTTCTCTCAGTTTGTAGTTGATTGCTCACATTGTGGGTTGATGAGGTGTGAACGGCCGTTCCTGTGACCCTTGATGGCTTCTGCCTGCTGTCAAGAGCCTTTTCTCCCGGTTTTGTCTGTGTGTGGGGGTAGCAGCTTGTTTAGTGCTGTGAACTTCTTGTTCCGATATTTCGTTAGTTGTCGTACCTGCATTGTAAATCAACCTCGTTTCTTCCCCTACCAAGAATGTCTATGCAACCAGTACTGCTGCCTCTAAGGTTAGGTTCTTGGTCTCTATGAGCTTTCGGAATATGCCTGTGTGGCCTGTTCCTTCAATGAAAAAGCCTCTCAGCATTTCTCTCCTCAGTTCATCGGAGAACTCACATAAACTAACCAACCTCCGAAGTTCCGCCACGAAGTCGGGTATGCTCTGGTCCACACAGCGTCTGTAGTTGTAGAACCTGTGTCTGGCCATGTGTAGGCTGCTCGCTGGCTTCAGGTGGTCTCTTACCAGTGTGCTCAATTCTTCAAACAACTTACTTGCTGGTTTCTCGGGTGCCAACAGTTCCTTCATTAAAGCGTATGTTTTCGAGCCACAGCTGGTCAAGAGATGGGCTCTTCTCTTGTCTGCCTTATTGTCGCCCAACCAGTCTTTGGTTACAAAGCTTTGCTGGAGCCTTTCTATAAAGTCCTCCCAATTGTCTCCCGCATTGTATTTTTCATCTGATCCGTTGTTCACCATTCTGTGGATTCTGCAATCCCGTAACTCGTCGCCACTGTAAAGTCCTGTCCCCTCAGTACAGATTCACACGAGGCATGTAGTGAAGTCAAGGTCACTCTGCACCTGCACCTTTATTTCACAGCTCTGGAATGCTGCACTTGCCTGAGACCTCTCCTTATATACCTGTCTCTTGCAAGTTCACCCCTGGTGGCAAGATATACTGGTGGTTACAGGTCATATCTTATTACAGTCATGTATAGCATGTTAAGATACAGTTATATATAATAATGTAAGATACATGACACCAGCCTCTCTCCCCCCAAGACTCTCTTTCCTCCTCGCCCCTCCCAAGCCTCTTCCCCTCCCCCCCGCCACTCTCTCCTTCCAGCATCTCTCCCTCCGCCCCCCCCACCCCGGCCTCCCTCTCCCGCCAGCCTCTCGCTCTCTCCCCGCCAGCCTCTCTCTCCCCGCCAGCTACTCTCTCTCTCCCCCCATCCAGCATCTCCCACCCCCCTCCAGCCTCTCTCTCTCTCACACCCCCCTCCAGCCTCTCTCTCTCTCCCACCCCCCCTCCAGCCTCTCTCTCTCCCACCCCGACTCCAGCCTCTCTCTCTCTCCCACCCCCCCTCCAGCCTCTCTCTCTCTCACACCCCCCTCCAGCCTCTCTCTCTCTCCCACCCCCCCTCCAGCCTCTCTCTCTCTCCCACCCCGACTCCAGCCTCTCTCTCTCTCCCACCCCCACTCCAGCCTCTCTCTCTCTCCCACCCCCCCTCCAGCCTCTCTCTCTCTCCCACCCCCCCTCCAGCCTCTCTCTCTCTCCCACCCCACCTCCAGCCTCTCTCTCTCTCTCCCACCCCCCTCCAGCCTCTCTCTCTCTCCCACCCCCCTCCAGCCTCTCTCTCTCTCCCACCCCCCTCCAGCCTTTCTCTCTCTCCCACCCACCTCCAGCCTCTCTCTCTCTCCCACCCCCCTCCAGCCTCTCTCTCTCTCCCACCCCCCTCCAGCCTCTCTCTCTCCCACCCCCCTCCAGCCTCTCTCTTTCTCCCACCCCCCTCCAGCCTCTCTCTCTCTCTCCCACCCCCCTCCAGCCTCTCTCTCTCTCTCCCCCACCCCCCTCTAGCCTCTCTCTCTCTCTCTCCCACCCCCCTCCAGCCTCTCTCTCTCTCTCCCACCCCCCTCCAGCCTCTCTCTCTCCCACCCCCCTCCAGCCTCTCTCTTTCTCCCACCCCCCTCCAGCCTCTCTCTCTCTCTCCCACCCCCCTCCAGCCTCTCTCTCTCTCTCCCCCACCCCCCTCTAGCATCTCTCTCTCTCTCTCCCACCCCCCTCCAGCCTCTCTCTCTCTCTCCCACCCCCCTCCAGCCTCTCTCTCTCTCTCCCACCCCCCTCCAGCCTCTCTCTCTCTCTCTCCCACCCCCCTCCAGCCTCTCTCTCTCTCTCCCATCCCCCTCCAGCCTCTCTCTCTCTCTCTCCCACCCCCCTCCAGCCTCTCTCTCTCTCTCTCACCCCCCTCCAGCCTCTCTCTCTCTCTCTCTCTCTCTCACCCACCTCCAGCCTTTCTCTCTCTCCCACTCCCCTCCAGCCTCTCTCTCTCTCTCTCTCTCTCCCACCCCCCTCCAGCCTCTCTCTCTCTCTTTCTCTCTCTCTCTCCCACCCCGCTCCAGCCTCTCTCTCTCTTTCTCTCTCTCTCCCACCCCTCTCCTGCCTCTCTCTCTCTCTCTCTCTCTATCCCACCCCCCTCCAGCCTCTCTCTCTCTCTCTCTCTCTCTCTCTCCCACCCCCCTCCAGCCTCTCTCTCTCTCTCTCTCCCACCCCCCACCAGCCTCTCTCTCTCTCTCTCTCTCCCACCCCCCTCCAGCTCTCTCTCTCTCTCACTCTCTCTCTCCCACCCCCCTCCAGCCTCTCTCTCTCTCTCTCTCTCTCTCCCATCCCCCTCCAGCCTCTCTCTCTCTCTCTCTCTCTCTCTCTCCCACCCACCTCTGTTGATTCCTGGATTCTTTTCCTTCAATCTGTTTCAGCGTATACACTGAGGCGAACACCAAAGGAGCCTATAACCAAGCAGTCTTTAATTATGTCTCACCGGCTGAGACTTATCAGACAGAAGGAATACTCTCTTGATAGAGCATACCCACTTCCTACGGACAAGTGAAGTTACATTGTAAAGGCACCACGGTTATACATTTTCGGTACAAGATAACAAGATACAATTTAGAGTTACATCCTAGTTCAGCCTATCCCTTTTGATCCCTCCTTCCCTTTGTCCACTCATAAGCCGACTTCAGTATGGTCTGTTTTTCCCAAAGAACTTTCTCACACTTTGCTCAAAGAACTTTTTCAGGCATTGTGTCTAAATATTACAATTTTACTGGCGTGATTAGTAACTTAGACCTTGCAAATCTGTTAATTGTGCTGATGTTGTAATATTTGCAGACTGACATTCTTTTAGTTATTCTCCCATGATTACTTTGTTCAATTTCACTTTCTTTATACATTTTCATACATCCAGTTCACTTCACTGTCTTTATTGCTTATACATTTTCACATATCCACACCTCCAGCCTCTCTCTCTATCTCTCTCTCTCTCCCACCCCCCTCCAGCCTCTCTCTCTCTCTCTCTCTCTCTCCCACCCCCCTGCAGCCTCTCTCTCTCTCTCTCTCTCCCCCACCCCCCTTCAGCCTCTCTCTCTCTCTCTTCCCCCCTCCAGCCTCTCTCTCTCTCTCTCCCACCCCCCTCCAGCCTCTCTCTCTCTCACCCCCTCCAGCGCCTCTCTCTCTCTCTCTCGCTCTCCCACCCCCCTCCAGCCTCTCTCTCTCTGCCCCCAGCCTCCCTCCCTCCCTCCCTCTCTGCCCCCAGCCTCCCTTCCTCCCTCCCTCTCTGCCCCCAGCCTCCCTCCCTCCCTCTCTGCCCCCAGCCTCCCTCCCTCCCTCCCTCTCTGCCCCCAGCCTCCCTCCCTCCCTCCCTCTCTGCCCCCAGCCTCCCTCCCTCCCTCTCTGCACCCAGCCTCCCTCCCTCCCTCTCTGCCCCCAGCCCCCCAGCCTCCCTCCCTCCCTCCCTCTCTGCCCCCAGCCTCCCTCCCTCCCTCCCTCTCTGTCCCCAGCCTCCCTCCTTCCCTCCCTCTCTGCCCCCAGCTTCCCTCCCTCCCTCCCTCTCTGCCTGCAGCTTCCCTCCCTCCCTCCCTGCCCCCAGCCTCCATCCCTCCCTCCCTTTCTGCCCCCAGCCTCCCTCCCTGCCCCCAGCCTCCCTCCCTCTGACCCCAGCCTCCCTCCCTCCCTCTCTGCCCCCAGCCTCCCTCCCTCCTTGCCCCCAGCCTCCCTCTCTGCCCCCAGCCTCCCTCCCTCCCTCCCTCCCTCTCTGCCCCCAGCCTCCCTCCCTCTCTCTCTCTCTGCCCCCAGCCTCCCTCCCTCCCTCTCTGCCCCCAGCCTCCCTCCCTCCCTCTCTGCCCCCAGCCTCCCTCCCTCCCTCCCCCCAGCCTCCCTCCCTCCCTCCCTCCCTCCCCCCAGCCTCCCTCCCTCCCTCCCTCCCTCCCTGTCTGCCCCCAGCCTCCCTCTTTGAGGATATAACGAGCCTGGTGGATCGACATGTACTGATGGATGTGGTGTATTTAGATTTTCAAAAGTCATTCGATAAGGTGCCACACAAAAGGTTACTGCAGAAGATAAAGGTACGCAGGGTCAGTGGAAATGTATTAGCATGGATAGAAAATTGGCTGGCTAACAGAAAGCAGAGAGTCGGGATAAATGGGTCCTTTTCGGGTTGGAAATCAGTGGTTAATGGTGTGCCACAGGGATCGGTGCTGGGACCACAACTGTTTACAATATACATAGATGACCTGGAAGAGGGGACAGAGTGTAGTATAACAAAATTTGCAGATGACACAAAGATTAGTGGGAAAGCGGGTTGTGTAGGGGACACAGAGAGGCTGCAAAGAGATTTAGATAGGTTAAGCAAAAGGGCTAAGGTTTGGCAGATGGAATACAATGTCGGAAAGTGTGGGGTCATCCACCTTGGGGAAAAAAAACAAAAAAAGGGAATACTATTTGAATGGGGAGAAATTACAACATGCTGCGGTGCAGAGGGACCTGGGGGTCCTTGTGCATGAAACTCTTTTGGAGTTTACCTGAAAAAACAAACATTAAACCGTGCCACCCGCCCTGGATGACACACCAGTCCTTGTGCATGAATCCCCCAAAAAAGTTAGTTTGCAGGTGCAGCAGGTAATCAGGAAGGCGAATGGAATGTTGGCCTTCATTGCGAGAGGGATGGAGTACAAAAAAGCAGGGAGGTCCTGCTGCAACTGTATAGGATATTGGTGAGGCCGCACCTGGAGTACTGCGTGCAGTTTTGGTCGCCTTACTTAAGGAAGGATATACTGGCTTTGGAGGGGGTACAGAGACGATTCACCAGGCTGATTCCGGAGATGAGGGGCTTACCTTATGATGATAGATTGAGTAGACTGGGTCTTTACTTTGTTGGAGTTCAGAAGGATGAGGGGTGATCTTATAGAAACATTTAAAATAATGAAAGGGATAGACAAGATAGAGGCAGAGAGGTTGTTTCCACTGGTCGGGGAGACTAGAATTAGGGGGCACAGCCTCAAAATACGGGGGAGCCAATTTAAAACCGAGTTGAGAAGGAATTTCTTCTCCCAGAGGGTTGTGAATCTGTGGAATTCTCTGCCCAAGGAGGCAGTTGAGGCTAGCTCATTGAATGTATTCAAGTCACAGATAGATACATTTTTAACCAATAAGGGAATTAAGGGTTATGGGGAGCGGGCAGGTAAGTGGAACTGAGTCCACGGCCAGATCAGCCATGATCTTTTTGAATGGCAGAGCAGGCTCGAGGGGCTATATGGCCTACTCCTGTTCCTTGTTCTTATGTTCTCTCCACACCCACAGCCTCCCTCTCTCTCTCCCCCAGCCTCCCTCTCTCTCCCCCAGCCGCCCTCTCCCCCTTCCCCAGCCTCCCTCTCCCCCCCCCTCAGCCTCCCTCTCCCCCCCCTCTCTCCCTTCCCCAGCCTCCCACTCCCCCTTCCCCAGCCTCCCACTCCCCCTTCCCCAGCCTCTCACTCCGCACACCCCCAGTGCCTTCCCCAGCGCCTCTCTCTCCGCACACCCCAGCGCCTCTCTCCGCACACCCCCAGCGCCTCTCTCTCTCTCTCTCCGCACACCCCCAGCGACTCTCTCTCTCTCTCTCCGCACACCCCCAGCGCCTCTCTCTCTCTCTCTGCACACCCCCAGCGCCTCTCTCGCTCTCTCTCTCCGCACACCCCAAGCGCCTCTCTCTCTCTCCGCACACCCCCAGCGCCTCTCTCTCTCTCTCTCTCCGCACACCCCCAGCGCCTCTCTCTCTCTCTCTCCGCACACCCCCAGCGCCTCTCTCTCTCTCTCTCCGCACACCCCCAGCGCCTCTCTCGCTCTCTCTCTCTGCACAGCCCCAGCGCCTCTCTCTCTCTCCCCAAACACCCCCAGCGCCTCTCTCTCTCTCTCTCCGCACACCCCCAGCGCCTCTCTCTCTCTCTCTCTCTCCGCACACCCCCAGCGCCTCTCTCTCTCTCTCTCTCTCTCCGCACACCCCCAGCGCCTCTCTCTCTCTCTCTCTCTCTCTGCACACCCCCAGCGCCTCTCTCTCTCTCTCTCTCTCTGCACAACCCCAGCGCCTCTCTCTCTCTCTCTCCGCACACCCCCAGCGCCTCTCTCTCTCTCTCTGCACAGCCCCAGCGCCTCTCTCTCTCTCCCCAAACACCCCCAGCGCCTCTCTCTCTCTCTCTCCGCACACCCCCAGCGCCTCTCTCTCTCTCTCTCTCCGCACACCCCCAGCGCCTCTCTCTCTCTCTCTCTCTCTCCGCACACCCCCAGCGCCTCTCTCTCTCTCTCTCTCTCTCTGCACACCCCCAGCGCCTCTCTCTCTCTCTCTCTCTCTGCACAACCCCAGCGCCTCTCTCTCTCTCTCTCCGCACACCCCCAGCGCCTCTCTCTCTCTCTCTGCACAGCCCCAGCGCCTCTCTCTCTCTCTCTCCGCACACCCCCAGCGCCTCTCTCTCTCTCTCTCTCCGCACACCCCCAGCGCCTCTCTCTCTCTCTCTCTCTCTCCGCACACCCCCAGCGCCTCTCTCTCTCTCTCTCTCTCTCTCCACACCCTCAGTTATATGTCCTTACCAAACAGAATAAATGCACACGAGGCCCATACTTGGGAGAAGGTCATTCTGTGACCAGTCACCTTTATTGCCAAGACCTCAAGAGAGTGAGTGAAGGTGGGTGGAGCTTCCCCTTTTATACCGGCACGTCCAGGTTAGGAATGTCTCCCACAAATTCGCCCCCTGTGGTCAATGTTCTCAAGGTGTACAACTTAGGTCAGCTTATACATGGGTTACAATGATAGTTGAATACATGACATCACCTCCCCGCCAAAGTCTTATTGGGATCACAGGTTAAGTCTCTCTGGTGGTTTATGCTCCCTTGCAGAGCGCCTGAGTTGAGGCTCCGGTTGTTGGGCGCTGGCCTGAATGTCTGCTGCGTGCGGTGCCTCAGGCCTGTCCGGACTGCCCACAGTGACTGGTCTCTCCTCCGCTTGGTTCCTGTGTTCGGTCACCTGTGGTGGAGTAAACTCTACATCATGTTCTTCCTCTGCTTCTTCTATGGGGTTGCTGAACCTCCTTTTTGTTTGATCCACGTGTTTGCGGCAGATTTGTCCATTGGTAAGTTTAACTACCAAAACCCTATTCCCCTCTTTGGCAATCACAGTGCCTGCAAGCCATTTGGGCCCTGCAACGTAATTAAGGACAAAAACAGGGTCATTGACATCAATACATCGCGCCCTCGCATTCCTGTCATGGTAGTCATATTGTGACTGCCGCTTGCTCTCAACAATTTCTTTCATAGTAGGGTGCATAAGGGATAACCTGATTTTGAGTGTCCTTTTCATTAGCAGCTCTGCAGGTGGAACCCCTGTGAGCGAGTGTAGTCGGGATCTATTGGCCAACAGGAGGTGTGATAAACGGCTTTATAGGGAACCCCCTTGGATTCTGAGCATCCCCTGTTTGATTATCTGCACTGCTCGTTCCGCCTGGCTATTTGAGGCCGGATTGATTGGTGCCGTTCTGACATGGTTGATTCCATTGCCTGCCATGAAGTCCTGGAATTCAGTGCTTGTGAAGCATGGGTCATTGTCGCTGATCAAGTCATCCGGTAGACCATGGGCGGCCAACATTGCCCGTAGACTTTCTACCGTGAAAGAGGATGTGCTTGAATTTAAAATGGCACACTCAATCCATTTGGAGTAGGTGTCTACGACAACCAAAAACATTTTTCCCATGAAAGGACCTGCGTAGTCCACATGGATGCATGACCATGGCTTGGCGGGCCAAGACCAGGGGCTAAGGGGGGCTTCCCTGAGTGCGTTGCCCAGCTGAGCACACGTGTTGCACCTGCGAATACAAAGTTCCAGGTCTGCATCTATCCTTGGCCACCAAACGTGTGATCTGGCAATTGCCTTCATCATGGCAATTGCCTTCATCATGACAATGCCCGGGTGCTCATTGTGAAGTTCTCTGATAAACACCTCTCTGCCCCACAGTAGGCAATCGGCCTGAATTGAAAGTTCATCCTTGCGCCTATGAAACGGTTTAAATTCCTCAGGGCATGACCCGTACGTAGCTGCCCAGTTGCCATTCAGGACACATTTCTTAACAAAAGACAGTAGCGGGTCTTTATTTGTCCAGGCTTTAATCTGACGGGCTGTCACAGTGAACCTTCGCTTTCGAAAGCTTCAACAGCCATGACCATCTCAGTATCATGCTCAGTTGCCCCCTCAGTGGTGGCTAGTGGGAGCCTGCTGAGTGCATCGGCGCAGTTTTCAGTGCCCGGTCTGTGCCGAATTGTGTAGTCATAGGCGGCTAACGTAAGTGCCCACCTCTGTATGCGGGCCGATGCATTCGCATTTATGGCTTTGTTTTCAGCCAAAAGGGACGTTAGGGGTTTGTGATCTGTCTCCAGCTCAAATTTCCTGCCAAACAGTACTGGTGCATTTTTTTTTACTGCATATACACATGCAAGCGCTTCTTTTTCTACCATCCTGTAGCCCCTTTCTGCCTGGGACAGACTTCTGGAGGCATAAGCTACCGGCTGTAACTGACCATTGGCATTCACATGCTGCAACACACACCCAACCCCATAGGACGACGCATTGCACGTTAAAACTAGTTTCTTACACAGGTCATATAACGTTAACAGTTTGTTGGAGCATAACAAATTGCGTCCTCTATCAAAAGCCCTTTCCTGGCTGTCCCCCCAGACCCATTCGCGACCTTTGCGTAGGAGCACGTGTAGCGGCTCTAACAGCGTGCTCAATTTGGGAAGAAAGTTGCCAAAATAGTTCAGGAGCCCCAGGAACGAACGCAGCTCCGTCGTGTTACGGGGTCTGGGTGCTCTCTGGATCACTTTCGTTTTGGACGCAGCAGGTCTGATCCCGTCTGCTGCTACCCTCCTCCTCTTCTGGAGCTAAGAAGACGCACTTCGCCTTTTTCAGTCGCAGCCCTACCTGGTCCAGTCTGCGTAGCACCTCCTCCAGGTTGTGGAGGTGTTCTTCAGTAACGCGACCCATGATGAGGATGTCGTCTTGAAAAACCACCGTCCTTGGAATCGACTTGAGGAGGCTTTCCATATTTCACTGAAAGATCGCGGCGGCCGAACGAATCCCGAACGGACATCTGTTATACTCAAACAGCCCCTTGTGTGTCGTGATGGTGGTCAGCTTCTTCGACTCATTCGCCAGCTCCTGGTTCATGTAAGCTGACGTCGGGTCCAATTTTGAAAAAAGTTTGCCACCGGATAGCGTCGCAAAGAGGTCCTCTGCTCTCGGTAGCGGGTACTGGTCTTGGAGTGACACCCGATTGATGGTGGCCTTGTAATCGGCACATATCCTGATCGACCCATCCGCCTTGAGCACCGGCATGATCGGGCTCGCCCAGTCACTGAATTCGACTGGCGAGATGATGCCTTCCCTCAGCAGGCGGTCCAATTTGCATTCTATCTTTTCCCGCATCACGTACTGGCCTGGCGTCCAGGTTTATGTGAATCACTACCTTGGTCCCCATGAAAGTGCCGATGCCGGGTTGAAATAATGAGTCAACTTTGTCCAGGGCCTGTGAACACGATACTCGCTCCACAGAAGAAATTGCATTGACATTGCCCCATTTCCAGTTCATGACAGCAAGCCAACTCCTCCCCAATAGTGCGGGACCGTCCCCCAGGACAATCCAGAGTGGCAATCTGTTCTCCAAATCTTTGTGGGTCACGACTACCAATGCACTGCCTAGCACCGGAATGATCTCCTTTGTATATGTCCGTAGCAGTGCGTCAATCGGCAATAATTTTGGCCTCCTGGCCTTGGACACCCACAACCTTTCGAACTGTTTGATACTCATCAGGGACTGGCTGGCCCCCGTATCTAGCTCCATTAATACTGGGATGCCATTGAGGAGCACTTTCATCATTATCGGTGGCGTCCTGGTATATGAACTCTATATGTGCTCCACATGAACTCGCTGAACTTCAGCTTCCAGCGATTTCCCCCAGTATTCATTTGGCCTCGTAGGGCTTACATCGGGCCCGTCCTCCTCGTACATCAACCTGGCTGCAGGCTTCCTGCACATACGTGCCAAGTGACCGCTGACATTGCAGTTTCTGCAGGTATATTGCTAATACCTGCAAGTTCTGGCTGGGTGTTTGCCTCCACATCTCCAGCATGAGCTGGAGGCCCCGTTGTTGGAAACAAAAGGTCCATTACCAGTCAATCGTCTCTGACTGTCTCTGTAACTGTCCTTAAGTGCACCATTAACAGGTGTTGATGGCCCCATTACTGGCCGCATTGTCCATTGCGATGGCATAAATCGCCGTTCAACTAGCCATTGTCTCTTTGGGTTCGACTGCATGCTGGGGCATGTCCGATTGCCCATGTCTGCCTAGAGAACTGTGTACCGCGTTAACAATGTTGACTTCCTGGTCGTTTCCGCATTTGAGCCAAGATTTTTGCCATAAATCATTCTGGTCTCTTCCTCCCCTGAGATAATTGTCTGGGCTATCAGCCGTCGCTTCCAAGGTCAAGTCTTTGGTCTCAATCAGTTTCCTGAAAACCCCAGCGTGCCTGATGCCCTCAATAAAAAAGTCCCGCAGCATCTCCGCTCTGCACGTATCTGGGAACTTACATAGGCTCGCCAGTCGCCGGAGATCTGCCACGAAGTCTGGAACGCTTTTCCCTTCTCGCTGCCGGTGCGTGTAAAACCGGTGTCTCGCCACGTTCATGCTGCTCACCGGTTTAAGGTGTCCCCGATCAACTTACTGAGCTCTTCGAATGTCTTGTCCACCAGCTACTCTGGTGCTAGAAGATCCTTTATAGAGTACGTTCTGCATCCACAAACCGTCAGGAGATGAGCCCTGCGTTTGTCGGCTGAATCCTGTCCCAACCACTCCTTAGTAACAAAATTTTGCTGTCATCGCTCAATAAAGTCATCCCAATCATCACTAACAGCCTACCTCTCTTCTGTGCTGCTAGTGGCCATGCTCGCATGTTTTTAAATCCCAGTTTCTCGTCGCCAATAATATGTCCTTACTATACAGAATAAATGCACACGAGGCCCATACTTGGGAGAAGGTCACTCTGTGACCAGTCACCTTTATTTCCAAGACCTCAAGAGAGTGAAGGTGGGTGGAGCTTCCCCTTTTATACCTGAAAGTCCAGGATAGGAGTGTCTCCCACAAGTTCGCCCCCTGTGGTCAATGTTCTCAAGGTGTACAAGTTAGGTCAGCTTATACATGGGTTACAATGATAGTTGAATACATGACACCCAGCCTCTCACTCCCCCAGCCTCTCTCACTCTCTCATCCCCAGCCTCTCTCTCTCCCCCACCCCTCCAGCCTCTCTCTCCACTCTCGCCCCCCCAAGCCTCTCTTCCCCCCCCAAGCCTCTCTTCCTCCCCCCAAGCCTCTCTTCCTCCCCCCAAGCCTCTCTTCCCCCCCAAGCCTCTCTTCCCCCCCAAGCCTCTCTTCCCCCCAAGCCTCTCTTCCCCCCCCAAGCCTCTCTTCCCCCCCCAGCCTCTCTTCCCCCCCAAGCCTCTTTCCCCCCCCCAGCCTCTCTTCCCCCCCAAGCCTCTTTTCCCCCCCCAAGCCTCTCTTCCCCCCCCCAAGCCTCTCTTCCCTCCACCCCCTCTTCTCCATACCCCCAGTCCCTCTTCTCCACACCCCCAGCCCCTCTTCTCCACACCCCCAGCCCCTCTTCTCCACACCCCCAGCCCCTCTTCTCCACACCCCCAGCCCCTCTCTCCACACCCCCAGCCCCTCTCTCCACACCCCCAGCCTCTCTCTCCACACCCCCAGCCCCTCTCTCCACACCCCCAGCCCCTCTCTCCACACCCCCAGCCCCTCTCTCCACACCCCCAGCCCCTCTCTCCACACCCCCAGCCCCTCTCTCCATACCCCCAGCCCTCCTCTCCACACCCCCAGCCCTTCTACGCCGCCAACGGCCCCCTCTCCCGCTGCTAACGGCCCCCTCTCCCGCCACCATTGGGCCCAGACTGGCCGGGGGGAGAGAGTCGGAGCTTCACGTCCTACTGCTCAGCGCCATGCGCATGGAATTATTCAGCTGGGAGTGGGTGAAGCTTGACAGGGGGAGGGGTTGGACAGATGCCTGTCTGTCAAAAAAAGTGCAGTACAAATAGTTAGTCCCTTCTTAATTCTACCCATAAAGCCTGCTAACTTCTCTTCATATCCTCTTTTATCATTAAATGCAGAAATCAGAATTTGTGGTCAGTGATACCCTGCTCCTCCACAAGCTACATTATTGCAGTCTTCGCTGATGGAATCTGCACAGAGATCACTGCAATGGCGTGAATTTAGGCTAATTACGCACTATTTTTACTCTAAAGCGAGATGAAAAAGTTAAGGCTCATGCAATCAGGAATAACTGAGTTTTTAATGGCATAATTACTGCTGAACAATCTCTCTAGCCCTGAAAATTTAATTTTACAAATATGGAGTCTCATTCATTTCGAAGAAAATTAATGTAGATTTTTTAAATAATGTTTTTAGATTTTCTGTTTTTCTCTTTAATGTTTCTCCCTTAATTCCTTGTGCATGTCCCAATCTTTATTTTTCTTCCTGTACAATTACTTTAATGTAATTTATATTTCCTGGTTTTTACTTCTTGCTTTGCAGTCTGCGTGTCTCTGTGAGGCTTCTTTAATCTGATTGGTTGAAGAGCCTCCCTGCTGCTTTCCTACTCAAAGATGCCCCACAGATCCTCTGTCGAGGGCACAGAATTCAAACAGATGCTGCTGACAAGCCCACTAAAGGTCTGTGGGCAATTGTATGCAAGGTGAGCGGCGAGATCCATTCCTTCCCCGCTTACAGCAAAATCCAAGCTTTTTTCTTTCACAGGATAAATTCTATATCCCACAGACCAGGACTGATTATCTCTAACCATGATCTCCATTCAGAGAACTGAAATACAATTGAAGCTGCAATTTTGTGTGTACTCAGGGGCTTAACACATCACTTAAACTAATCTACTAAATGGATTTAATCTCACACTACACTATTAGCATCTCTATTATTACATATTCCACAGGTTCATAGAATAAAACCGCTAAAAGAAAAAGAAAGATCTTGATTGATACAGGACTTTCCACAACTCAAGACATCCCAAACTGCTTTATACCCAGTGAATTAATTTTAATGTGTAGTCGCTATTGCAATGTAGGAAAATGTGGCAACCAATCCAAATAGCAAAGTCCCACAAACAGTCATTAGATAAATGACGAGATAATCTGTTTTTGATGGTGTTGGCTGAGGTGTCTATTTTGATCAGACCACCGGGACAACTCCCCTGCTCTTCCATAAATAATGCTATGGGGTTTATATGTCCATCTGAGATGACAGACGATTTAACATCTCATACCAAAGTTGACACCTCCAACAGTATAGCTATCACTCAGCAAGGCACTGAAAAGTTAATCTGGATTATGTGCTCAAGTCTCTGGAGTGGAGTTTGCACCCTGACTCTGACTCAAGTAGTGTGAATTTTACCACTGAGCCAAGTTAATATTTTGAGCCCAATAATAATGCAGAAGCAGGTTGCGAGCGGGGGTGCAATAGTGGGCCGGCAGATATTTGTGGGAATGTCCACTTTCAACAGGGATACTTCATTATCGTTTTACTTCCGGCTTTTGTGTCTCCAGTGCACGTGAGCGGGCGTGATGCAGACCCGCATGATGTGATCTCAACTGGACTATGTAAAGGGCCAACGGAAAATTTGGAGGAGTTGGGAGCATTTGTAAAGATACAGAGAAATTCGATCATGGAATCAGGAAGTTCAGGCTGCAATGTTTCAATGATACCTCACTTGATATAATGCTGGGTGCAGTAAGGAGCAGGAATGAGGGCATATTCCCAAACAACGGCAAGAAGAAACTTGCTGTTGTGGCCAAGAAGGTGTAATTAGAGGTGGCTGAGGAAGTCAGCAGCTGGAGTATAGCGCCCCGTACCTGGGTTCGGTGCAGGAATCGTTTAATGACCTAACCAGGTGAGCATAGTTGCAGATTTATCTCCATCCTGTAGTGCACATCAATATTCCCTTTAATTTTATTTTGGGTGCGCGGCCCTTTTAGCAGGTTGCATGGCCCATTTAAATCTCCACACATATGCGTTTTTTCCATTCAAAAGCCAGTGAGCCAGCTGTGCGGGATCTCCAAACCGCTACGCGACTGTGCAGCCGAGCAGTTTAATGGGAACATAAGAACATAAGAAATAGGAGCAGGAGTAGGCCACCTGGCCCCTCGAGCTTGCTCCACCATTTAATACGATCATGGCTGATCTGATCATGGACTCAGCTCCACTTCCCTGACCGCTCCCCATAACCCCTTATTCCCTTAGCCCTTAGGACATTGATGCACATTACCCCCTTCCCCTCTCACTCTGTCTTCACAAACGTACAACATCACATCACTCTTCACAGGCACTTAAGTTTCAATAGCACCCATCGTTGACTTTTTATGCACTTACTCATGTCCCCATTTATCCATCCATCACTGCCATTCACCCCAATCCTTGTGCACTGAAATGCCGCCACCTCATTTCAAATGCATGCTAGGAGCACTCATGATACATCTGGCCTACAGTCGCCCTCATCATATGTACTGCATCCATCAGATGCACACATGCCTTACAAGCACTCATAGGTCTGTCATTTCCCCTTGTAGGAGAAGAGAGCCCAAAATACAAGGGAGAGGGAAAGGACCAGATGTGGTCTGCCACAGATAGTGCAGCTGACATCTGCAGAGGAAGAGGCCAAGGAGAGCAGTGGCATATCAGTGTCCCTGACCATCAGAGATGGAGGGATAGGGACTTTGGAACTGCATGATGACAGCATTAAATATCTCCTACCCACATATCATATAAAACTCAATCATGTTGACTTGATTTCAGCACCAAGTGAAATATGATCATCTTAATGATGGTAAGTAGCAACATTTCTACATTACCATTACTAATTCATATTTGTCTCTTCTCTCCTCCAGGGCCACTACGTGAAGAGCAGCTCGTGGCTCTTCTGGATGACGATTCCTCACAGGAACTGATTCCTTCTGAGGGTGCACCGTCACAGGACCTATGCTTACCAGGCACCAGTGCAGATGCGAACACTTCGGAGGGTCTCGTTATAGAATTAGTTGGGATCACACCTGGTGAGTAACAGTTCACAAGTGAGCACAAGCAGAAAGTCGTGGCAGGGACAGCTGTGGTGAGTTCATGTCAGAAGGCACCTCTCCAAGCTCTGCTCAGCGGGACAGTGATGCTGAACCGCTGGGGCCATCGATGAAAGGATTATCATAGAGGGTCAGCAGCAAAAGTATGAGGTACTGGCTGTCGTGCTAGGCACACTGCCCACAATAGTACAGAGGATGGAAGAGTCCAGATCAGAAATTTGTGGATTGATGTCGCAGGCCATTGTGAGGATATCTTCCATGGATAGAGTGGCCTCCTCTATGGAACTTCAATCATGGCACGCTAACCCTGCAGGCCCTGACCACTGCCGTGGAGTGTGCTGCATGTACTGTGTGCATAGAGGTCACTGAGACTTGAGGGGCTGTATGGCCTACTCTTGCTCCTATTTCTTTTTATTGATGCCAAAATGTCTGCCACCTTAAACAGGAGGACAGATTGCTTAGCCTTGATAGGTATAGTGATAATTACTTTGGACCAGTGTGAGTGACTAACTGAACCTTCAAGCTATCAGGGAATACCTAGCATCGTAATCCCTGAAATCCCATCCAGCAATGTGAACTGCTGATCTGGCATTGGGTGTCCCATCTTCACCTTCCTCCTCATCCTGCTCTTTATCATCATTGGAATGCTCATCAGATGATGCGTGAGGCGTGGCTTGTTCCTCCTCCACCTCTCGTCTTTGCTGCTGCGCTATGTTGTGCAGAATGCATCACACAATGATTATCCTAGTTGTCTTGTTTGTAACCTCACATATCTGTAACCTTCATGTAACAACACTGTACACTGTATACACCTGAGAAATGCACACCTTGACCACAGGGGTTGTACTTGTGGGAGACACTCCTCACCTGTTCATCCAGGTATATAAAGGGAGGTCCCACGCAGGGTCATCACCTCTTGGTCCTGTGAATAAAGGCACAGGTCACAGAGTGACCTTGTCTCCAATATGTGCCTCGTGTTAATTTGCTGTAGTGTGTAAGGACATAACATTTGGCGACGAGAATCAACAACTCAAGAGAATGGCCACCGGTAGCACGGAGGTATAGTACTGTGTTGGTGAGGACTAGGACGATTTTGTTGAGAGGCTCCAGCAGAGCTTTGTCACGAAGGATTAGCTGGGAGCGTCAGCAGCTGACAAGCGAAGGGCGCATCTACTGACCAGCTGTGGACCTAAGACGTACGCGCTGATGAAAGACCTGTGCGCACCCGAGAAGCCAGCGGACAAGACCTTCGAGGAGCTCAGCAAACTGATCGGTGAGCACCTCAAACTGGCGAGTAGTATACACATGGCCCAACACCGATTCTATACGCACCGACGTCGGGAAGGGCAGAGCATACTGGACTTCGTTGCGGACCTTCGGCGCTTGGCCAGCCTCTAAGTTCACAGACACCTGCAGGGAGGAGATGTTAAGGGATTTCTTCATTGAGGGCATTGGTCATGCCAGGATTTTTAGGAAGCTAATTGAGACCAAGGACTTGACCTTGGAAGCAGCGGCGTTGATGGCTCAAACCTTCATGGTGGGGGAGGAGGAAACCTCCAGGTCTCTCTCCCAAGCAGAAAGGAGGTATGGGATGGTTGAAAAGGAAGCACTCGCATGTGCCTACGGGGTGAAAAAGATGCACCAGTAACTTTTTGGCAGAAGGTTCGAGTTAGAAATGGAGGCTGTAGTGTGTAAGGACATAACATTTGGCGACAAAAATGGGATGGTTGAAAAGGAAGCACTCGCATGTGTCTACGGGGTGAAAAAGATACACCAGTACCTTTTTGGCAGAAGGTTTGAGTTAGAAACGGACAACAAGCCATTAAAATCCCTGTTGTCCAACAGCAAAGCTGTCAATGCCAATGCGTCAGCTCGCATACAGCGATGGGCCCTCACGCTGGCTGAGTATGACTACACCATTCGGCACCGGCCAGACACCGAAAATTGCACTGACGTGCTCAGCAGGCTTCCACTGGCCACCACTGAGGGGGCAGCGGAGCAAAGCGCGGAGCTAGTCATGGCTGTCGATGCCTTTGACAGCGCAGGCTCCCCCATCACAGCCCACCAGATCAAAACCTGGACAAACAGAGATCCCCTCCTATCTCTGATTAAGAAATGTGTCTTGACTGGGGATTGGGCGCCCGCACACAGTGCATGCCTTGAAGAGGTCAGACCATTTCACAGACAGATGGATGAACTTTCCATCCAAACCGACTGCCTACTATGAGGCAGCTGGGTTGTCATACCCCAGAGGGGTAGGGAAGCATTCATCAGGGAACTCCACAGCGAGCACCCAGGCATCGTGCTTATGAAGGCCATTGCCTGGTCACATGTATGGTGGCCGGGAATTGATACAGACCTGGAACACTGTGTTCGCAGGTGCACGACATGTGCCCAGGTGGGCAATGCCCCCAGGGAGGCCCCATTCAGCCTGTGGCCCTGGCCTACCAAGCCATGGTCACGTATTCACATATGTGGGCCCATTCATGGGAAAAATGTTCCTCATTGTTGTTGATGCGAATCCAAAATGGATCGAGTGCATCATATATTGAATTTATGCACAACATCCACCACAGTGGAAAGTCTGCGTGCGGTCTTTGTGATCCACGGCTTGCCGGACAGCCTAGTTAGCGACAACGGCTCGTGTTTTACGAGCTATGAATTCTGGGAGTTCACGTCGGGTAATGGCATCAAACATGTCAGGACAGCGCCATTCAAGCCAGCTTCCAATGGCCAAGTGGAACGTGTGGTCCAAATCATAAAGCAAGGCATGCTCCTGATTCAAGGACCCTCCCATCAATACTGTCTATCGCGCCTCCTGCTGGCCTACAGGTCCTGACCGCACTCGCTCACGGGAGTCCCGCCAGCGGAACTACTCATGAAACGTACACTAAAAACTCGGCTGCCCCTCATTCATCCAGTCTTGTCAGACATTGTTGAGGGCAAGCGCCAGTCCCAAAATTGAGTGCCACGACCGTAACTCAAAGGGGAGATGGATAGAAATCGATGACCCTGTATTTGTTCTTGATCATGCTGTGGGGCCCAAGTGGCTCTTGGGTACTGTAATTGGTAAAGAGGGGAATAGGGTCATAGTGGTCAGACTCAACAATGGGCAGATATGCCGCAAGCATCTGGACCAAGTAAAAAAAAGGTTCAGCATGGACACTGAGGAACCTGAGGAAAATCATGAGATGCTGCCCACAGCACTGCCAGTGAACGAGCAACAAGAACCATCAGCAGCATGCACAGTCCCTGCGGTCAGCCCGGACAGGCCGGAATCACCACAGGGGACAAAGACGCATGCCAAGGCTCAACAACCAGAGCCCCAACTGCGGCGCTCCACGAGAGAGCGTCGACTGCCTGAAAGACTCAATCTTTGATCCAAAGACGTTGGGGGAGGTGATATCATGTTTGTAACCCTCACATAACTGTAACCTTCATGTAACAACATTGTACACTGTATACACCTGAGAAATGCACACCTTGACCACAGGGGGTAAACTTGTAGGGGACACTCCTCACCTGGTCATCCAGTATATAAAGGGAGGCCCCACGCAGGGTCATCACTTCTTGGTCCTGTGAATAAAGGCACAGGTCACAGAGTGACCTTGTCTCCAGTATGTGCCTCATGTTGATTTGCTGTAGCGTGTAAGGACATAACACTAGTGACCCTCATGCGTGAGTACTGAAGGACGCCTCCAAACCTATCCAGGCACCTAAAGTGCATCTTGAGCACGCCGATGGCTTGTTTGATGACACATCTGGTTGTCGTATGGCTTTCGTTATAAGGCTCTTGGGTTTAAATGGTGGTTTCCTCAGAGGTGTCATCAGCCAAGTATGAAGGGGGTATCCTTTGTCGCCTAGCAACCACCCCTTTAAGCTGCTTCCAAGTACGAAACGCCGCAATACAAAAATATCATGGTAACTCCCAGGAAATCTGATGCAGACCTGCATAAACCTTTACTTACAGGTGCACACCAGCTGAACATTGATGGAATGAAATCCTTTGTAGTTGACGAATACTTCTGGTTGATCTGGGGACACTTGGATTGCCACGTGTGTGCAATCGATGGCACCCTGTACCTGGCCAACAATCCATCCGTCACCTGCCTAATGTATTTATGTGCAACTGAATGGAAGACCCTCAATATGCCTCTGGTAACGCCCTGGAAGGAACCAGAGGCAAAAAGTTGAGGATGGTGGTGACTTTCACAGTCAATGGTAATGCAAGTTCGCCAGAGCCAGCAGGAAGCAGTTCTTCTTCGAGGAGGCTGCAGGTATCTGCTACCAACTGACATGAAAATATTTTTTCTTCACCAACATCATTAAAAAAAAATTATCTGGTCATTCCTACATTGCTATTTGTGGGAGCTTGCTGTGTGTAAATTGGATGCCGTGTTTCCAAATTACAACAGTGACTACACTTCAAAAGTACTTAATTGGCTGTAAAGCGCTTTGGGATGTACCAAGGTCGGGAATGGCACGATATAAATGCAAATCTTTCTTTCTTTCTTTCTTTCTTTCCCTTTCACTATCTCTCTCTGCCCTTTCATTCACAATTTCCCCTTCCCTTTATCTTGTCGCTTCCTTTTCTTTTTCTCTCTCCCCATTTCTTTTCACTTCCCCCAACTCACTCTTCTCCTTTCTCACTCCTTCATTCCCCTTTCTCGCTCACTCTTTTCCAAATATATGTATTGGCATAAAATTGGCAAATACAAAATATCTAACAGGACAATTACCCTTTATAAGAATGGCTTTCAATTGAGTATAGAGGGGCCGAAATTCCCAAGTTCTGCACCTCCTGCTAGCGCCTCCAGAGGGGGTAATAATTGTTTTTTCCCTGGTGAGGGGAGGGGACGCTAACAGGGCGTGAAACTGTTTTCGCCTAGGGTGGTGGGGGGACGGGGGTGGGGGGGGGGGTCGCTACCTGCTCCTGTGAAATTGCATGGGAGTTAGCAGAGGCATAAACACGGTAGCACCGCGCCCTGCCGGTAGTGCCCCGGACCGCTGCACCTCCGCTGATGACATCATGCTTGGCGACCCCTTTTTCACTCCGCGCTGACCCCTTTCAACCCCGCAGCGGAAATTGGCCGGCGCCCCGTTATTTTTTTTCTTCAGCTGACTCACCGGTCGGCCCGTTCTGCTTTGCTGTCATTTGTTCCGGGACTCCATCGTGCAGCCCAGCTCCGTCTCGGTGTTGGGCTGTGGCCACGCACCATGCAGCCATTGTGGCCCAGTGGAGGCCTTGAAATGACCGTGCAGAGTTCGCAGCATCCCTCCCCTTTAATGGAAGGGGAGGAGCATTGAAACACATCAGCGCTACGCAGAAAAACCGTGTAGCATGGCCGAACCTGTCTGAGTAGCGCCCCCGAACCCGCCCCACAGGGAAGTGGAGCGGGCGATATTGCGGTTCCCACCCTCAAACGGGGCGTAATCCAATTTTTCCCCCAGAATCTTGAACAAAGTTCTGTTTCTGAGCAGTGAATTTTAGTCTATTTTGTTTACTTGCCAATCTTTGATTTGAGCTTGACCTAATGCGTTCCCCTAGCATGAAGTGATCCTAAGCTTTAAGTCCTGAACAAACAACAGATTCCATAAGAACTATTTTCCAATTATGAACGTATACTTTTAATTGCTTGGGTATCAATTCCAACATTTCTGTTAACTACTTTGAAATGAAGAAAAATTTGCACAAGCAACAACTACCACCTAGAAGGACAAGGGCAGCAGATGCTTGGGAACACCATTACCTGCAAGTTCCCTTCCAAGTCACACATTATGCTGTCTTGGAAATATATCACTGTTCCTTCATCATCGCTGGGTCAGAATCCTGGAACTCCTTCCCTAACAGCACTGTGGGAGTACCTTCACGACACGGACTGCAGCGGTTCAAGAAGATGGCTCACCATCACCTTCTCAAGGGCAATTAGGGATGGGCAATAAATGCCAACCTTGCTAGCGACGCCCACATCCCATGGATCAATTAAAAAAACAGATACCATAAATAAAGTGATGCATATCTTGAAAAACAGGAGCACTTTAAAATAGAATAAACAGGCTCATTCATGCCAAATCTATAATGTGAAGATGTGATGCCCTCTAATTTTTCTTACCAATGATCCCAAAGTTAATTCTTGTGATTATTCTGTCTCAAATTTAACCAATCAAAGCCTGAAGGTATAACACTTAACATGGAACAGTTTTCTCCAGCCCATGTGAGATAGATATGAGGTCTCATGTTCCTTACATTCCCTGCCACTAAAAGAGAGAAATCCAAAAGCTGTAACAATGCATCAAAATAATTCAAAAGAAGTAACTGAGCACAAGGACTGCAAAATGGAAAATCGAGCCATCCTAATATGCAATTTAAACCAGAGAAATATCATAACAATTGTTAATTTAAAAAATATATTTTTTAATTAATTCTCAGGATGTGGGCATCATTATCAAGTCTGGCATTTATTGCCGCATCCCTAGTTGCCCTGAGAAGGTGATGATTCTTCTTGAACCACTACAGTCCATGTGGTGAACATGCTCCCATAGTGAGAGGGGAGCGACCTATAAAAGGCCCAGCGGGAGATCGAGAGCCAGCGGCAGTTGGTGAGAGGGGAGCGACCTGTCAAAAGCCCAGCAGGAGATCGAGAGCCAGCAGCAGTTGGTGAGAGGGGAGCGACCTATCAAAAGCCCAGCGGGAGATCGAGAGCCAGCGGCAGTTGGTGAGAGGGGAGCGACCTATCAAAAGCCCAGCGGGAGATCGAGAGCCAGCGGCAGTTGGTGAGAGGGGAGCGACCTGTCAAAAGCCCAGCGGGAGATCGAGAGCCAGCGGCAGTTGGTGAGAGGGGAGCGACCTGTCAAAAGCCCAGCGGGAGATCGAGAGCCAGCAGCAGTTGGTGAGAGGGGAGCGGCCTATCAAAAGCCCAGCGGGAGATCGAGAGCCAGCAGCAGTTGGTGAGAGGGGAGCAGCCTATCAAAAGCCCAGCGGGAGATCGAGAGCCAGCAGCAGTTGGTGAGAGGGGAGCAGCCTATCAAAAGCCCAGCGGGAGATCGAGAGCCAGCGGCAGTTGGTGAGAGGGGAGCGACCTATCAAAAGCCCAGCGGGAGATCGAGAGCCAGCAGCAGTTGGTGAGAGGGGAGCGACCTATCAAAAGCCCAGCGGGAGATCGAGAGCCAGCGGCAGTTGGTGAGAGGGGAGCGACCTATCAAAAGCCCAGCGGGAGATCGAGAGCCAGCGGCAGTTGGTGAGAGGGGAGCGACCTATCAAAAGCCCAGCGGGAGATCGAGAGCCAGCGGCAGTTGGTGAGAGGGGAGCGACCTATCAAAAGCCCAGCGGGAGATCGAGAGCCAGCGTACCGGTGCAGCTACAGCGGGAGAGAAAGCAAAATAGAAGTAGAAAGTAATCAAAAAGTGACGTCACAGCCAATGGGGTAAGTGATTGGCTGGTGATTGGTGAGTAGCTTTTCTTTTCTTTTTTATATCAGTAAGTGAACTGCAACATTGTTATTACCAATTTAAGGGTATCTAAGGTTAAGACATGGCAGGAGAGCTCGGCCATGTGATATGCTCCTCCTGTACCATGTGGGAACTCGGGGACACTTCCGGTGTCCCTGGGCGCTACGTGTGTAGGAAGTGTATCCGCCTCGAGCTCTTGACGGTCCGCGTTGCGGAATTGGAGCTGAGGGTGGATTCACTCTGGAGCATCCACGATGCTGAGAATGACGTGAGTATCACGTGTAGTGAGTTGGTCTTACCGCAGGAGAAGGGTCCACAGCCAGATAGGGAATGGAAGACCAGCAGGAAGAGCAGTGCAAGAAAGATAGTGCAGGGGTCCCCTGTGGTCATCCCCCTGCAAAACAGATACACTGCTTTGAGTACTGTTGGGGAGGATGACTCATCAGGGGAGGGTAGCAGCAGCCAAGTTCATGGCACCGTAGGTGGCTCTGCTGCAAAGGAGGGCAGGAAAAAGAGTGGGAGCGCGATAGTGATAGGGGATTCGATGGTGAGGGGAATAGATAGGCGTTTCTGCGGACGCAACCGAGACTCCAGGATGGTATGTTGCCTCCCTGGTGCAAGGGTCAAGGATGTCTCGGAGTGGGTGCAGGACATTCTGAAATGGGAGGGAGAACAGCCAGTTGTCGTGGTGCACATTGGTACCAACGACATAGGTAAAAAAAGGGATGAGGTCCTACGAAAAGAATTTAAGGAGCTAGGAGCTAAATTAAAAAGTAGGACCTCAAAAGTAGTAATCTCGGGATTGCTACCAGTGCCACGTGATAGTCAGAGTAGGAATCGCAGGATAGCGCAGATGAATACGTGGCTTGAGCAGTGGTGCAGCAGGGAGGGATTCAAATTCCTGGGGCATTGGAACCGGTTCTGGGGGAGGTGGGACCAGTACAAACCGGACGGTCTGCACCTGGGCAGGTCCAGAACCAATGTCCTAGGGGGAGTGTTTGCTAGTGCTGTTGGGGAGGAGTTAAACTAATATTGCAGGGGGATGGGAACCGATGCAGGGAGACAGAGGGAGACAAAAATGAGGCAATAGCAAAAGACAGAAAGGAGATGAGGAAAAGTGGAGGGCAGAGAAACCCAAGGCAAAGAACAAAAAGGGCCACTGTACAGCAAAATTCTAAAAGGACAAAGGGTGTTAAAAAAACAAGCCTGAAGGCTTTGTGTCTTAATGCAAGGAGTATCCGCAATAAGGTGGATGAATTAACTGTGCAAATAGATGTTAACAAATATGATGTGATTGGGATTACGGAGACGTGGCTCCAGGATGATCAGGGCTGGGAACTCAACATCCAGGGGTATTCAACATTCAGGAAGGATAGAATAAAAGGAAAAGGAGGTGGGGTAGCATTGCTGGTTAAAGAGGAGATTAATGCAATAGTTAGGAAAGACATTAGCTTGGATGATGTGGAATCTATATGGGTAGAGCTGCAGAACACTAAAGGGCAAAAATCGTTAGTGGGAGTTGTGTACAGACCTCCAAACAGTAGTAGTGATGTTGGGGAGGGCATCAAACAGGAAATTAGGAGTGCATGCAATAAAGGTGCAGCAGTTATAATGGGTGACTTTAATATGCACATAAATTGGGCTAGCCAAACTGGAAGCAATACGGTGGAGGAGGATTTCCTGGAATGCATAAGGGATGGTTTCCTAGACCAATATGTCGAGGAACCAACTAGGGGGGAGGCCATCTTAAACTGGGTGTTGTGTAATGAGAGAGGATTAATTAGCAATCTCATTGTGCGAGGCCCCTTGGGGAAGAGTGACCATAATATGGTGGAATTCTGCATTAGGATGGAGAATGAAACAGTTAATTCAAAGACCATGGTCCAGAACTTAAAGAAGGGTAACTTTGAAGGTATGAGGCATGAATTGGCTAAGATAGATTGGCTAATGATACTTAAGGGGTTGACTGTGGATGGGCAATGGCAGACATTTAGAGACCGCATGGATGAATTACAACAATTGTACATTCCTGTCTGGCATAAAAATAAAAAAGGGAAGGTGGCTCAACCGTGGCTATCTAGGGAAATCAGGGATAGTATTAAAGCCAAGGAAGTGGCATACAAATTGGCCAGAAATAGCAGCGAACCTGGGGACTGGGAGAAATTTAGAACTCAGCAGAGGAGGACAAAGGGTTTGATTAGGGCAGGGAAAATGGAGTACGAGAAGAAGCTTGCAGGGAACATTAAGGCGGATTGCAAAAGTTTCTATAGGTATGTAAAGAGAAAAAGGTTAGTAAAGACAAATGTAGGTCCCCTGCAGTCAGAATCAGGGGAAGTCATAACGGGGAACAAAGAAATGGCAGACCAATTGAACAAGTACTTTGGTTCAGTATTCACTAAGGAGGACACAAACAACCTTCCGGATATAAAAGTGGTCAGAGGGTCTATTAAGGAGGAGGAACTGAGGGAAATCTTTATTAGTCGGGAAATTGTGTTGGGGAAATTGATGGGATTGAAGGCCGATAAATCCCCAGGGCCTGATGGACTGCATCCCAGAGTACTTAAGGAGGTGGCCTTGGAAATAGCGGATGCATTGACAGTCATTTTCCAACATTCCATTGACTCTGGATCAGTTCCTATCGAGTGGAGGGTAGCCAATGTAACCCCACTTTTTAAAAAAGGAGGGAGAGAGAAAGCAGGGAATTATAGACCGGTCAGCCTGACCTCAGTAGTGGGTAAAATGATGGAATCAATTATTAAGGATGTCATAGCAGCGCATTTGGAAAATGGTGACATGATAGGTCCAAGTCAGCATGGATTTGTGAAAGGGAGATCATGCTTGACAAATCTTCTGGAATTTTTTGAGGATGTTTCCAATAAAGTGGACAAAGGGGTACCAGTTGATGTGGTATATTTGGACTTTCAGAAGGCTTTCGACAAGGTCCCACACAGGAGATTAATGTGCAAAGTTAAAGCACATGGGATTGGGGGTAGTGTGCTGACGTGGATTGAGAACTGGTTGTCAGACAGGAAGCAAAGAGTAGGAGTAAATGGGTACTTTTCGGAATGGCAGGCAGTGACTAGTGGGGTACCGCAGGGTTCTGTGCTGGGGCCCCAGCTGTTTACATTGTACATTAATGATTTAGACGAGGGGATTAAATGTAGTATCTCCAAATTTGCGGATGACACTAAGTTGGGTGGCAGTGTGAGCTGCGAGGAGGATGCTATGAGGCTACAGAGTGACTTGGATAGGTTAGGTGAGTGGGCAAATGCGTGGCAGATGAAGTATAATGTGGATAAATGTGAGGTTATCCACTTTGTTGGTAAAAACAGAGAGACAGACTATTATCTGACTGGTGACAGATTAGGAAAAGGGAAGGTGCAACGAGACCTGGGTGTCATGGTACATCAGTCATTGAAGGTTGGCATGCAGGTACAGCAGGCGGTTAAGAAAGCAAATGGCATGTTGGCCTTCATAGCGAGGGGATTTGAGTACAGGGGCAGGGAGGTGTTGCTACAGTTGTACAGGGCCTTGGTGAGGCCACACCTGGAGTATTGTGTACAGTTTTGGTCTCCTAACTTGAGGAAGGACATTCTTGCTATTGAGGGAGTGCAGCGAAGATTCACCAGACTGATTCCCGGGATGGTGGGACTGACCTATCAAGAAAGACTGGATCAACTGGGCTTGTATTCACTGGAGTTCAGAAGAGTGAGAGGGGACCTCATAGAAACGTTTAAAATTCTGACGGGTTTGGACAGGTTGGATGCAGGAAGAATGTTCCCAATGTTGGGGAAGTCCAGAACCAGGGGTCACAGTCGAAGGATAAGGGGTAAGCCATTTAGGACCGAGATAAGGAGAAACTTCTTCACCCAGAGAGTGGTGAACCTGTGGAATTCTCTACCACAGGAAGTAGTTGAGGCCAATTCACTAAATATATTCAAAAGGGAGTTAGATAAAGTCCTTACTACTCGGGGGATCAAGGGGTATGGCGTGAAAGCAGGAAGTGGGTACTGAAGTTTCATGTTCAGCCATGAACTCATTGAATGGCGGTGCAGGCTAGAAAGGCTGAATGGCCTGCTCCTGCACCTATTTTCTATGTTTCTATGTTTCTATGTGCTGTTCAGTAGTGAGTTCCAGGATTTTAACCTAGCGATGATGAAGGAATAGCAATATATGTCCAAGTCAGGATGGTATTTTAATATGATGATGACTAAACCAGAAAATGATTATAGTTGTTCCTTTTACTAATATGATGTAGTCTCCATTATCTTTCATAATGGAAAGGACCCTACCCCACCTAATTTCTTAGAATATATTGACCATTTGAACTGGTTAGACTATTTACATTTGATTCTTCCTCTCCCTCTCCTAGAAGACTTGTTTAAAATATCCGATTGACAAATACTGATGTTGCTGCCTCAACTGTCAAGCCAAAATTTATAACTAATTTAGAATCCTCACTCATTACAGAATGGAACTTCATTACATCTAAACCTCCGGAGGAACTAAATGGATGATATGTTGATATCAGTCTTTCCAAAATACAAGTTGAGCTTGCATTCAGGCACAATTTTCAAAAAGTGTTTTCAAACTAAAATGTTGCTTGAAAAATACAAGTGATTGAGAACAGACTTAACCTTTCAACCATGATCTCGCTTCAGTCTTTTGCTGTGCATGCAGCAGTTAAACTGAAAACAAACTGGGTTGTTTTTCGATTTACTTTTAAGTACTAAAACTGATGGCTGAGTCAGGAGGGAAAAAAAATAACTATTTCTTTCTGATTTCCCTGATTATTGATCGGTCAAAAAGTTTTAGTTTTTCAGGACTATCTTTTGACCTTTGAAAGAAACTAGGGCTAAATCTGTGATCCTGTACTTTCAGTGAAGAGCTATTCTCATAGGGATTGTGGTCAGAGATCAGGATAAAATATTGTAATCCTGATTCTCCAACCTGCACTCACTGCAAGTGCAGCATTCCCACTGGGAAAGCAAGATCCTGCAGTTTAAGAAATAAGGATAAGGAATGACATTGAATTTCCAGCACAGGAATGGACCATCAGCCCAACTGCTATAGAAACATAGAAACATAGAAAATAGGTGCAGGAGTAGGCCATTCGGCCCTTCTAGCCTGCACCGCCATTCAATGAGTTCATGGCTGAACATGCAGCTTCAGTACCCCATTCCTGCTTTCTCACCATACCCCTTGATTCCCCTAGTAGTAAGGACTTTATCTAACTCCTTTTTGAATATATTTAGTGAATTGGCCTCAACAACTTTCTGTGGTAGAGAATTCCACAGGTTCACCACTCTCTGGGTGAAGAAATTCCTCCTCATCTCGGTCCTAAATGGCTTTCCCCTTATCCTTAGACTGTGTCCCCTGGTTCTGGACTTCCCCAACATTGGGAACATTCTTCCTGCATCTAACCTGTCTAACCCCGTCAGAATTTTAAACGTTTCTATGAGGTCCCCTCTCATTCTTCTGAACTCCAGTGAATACAAGCCCAGTTGATCCAGTCTTTCTTGATAGGTCAGTCCCGCCATCTCGGGAATCAGTCTGGTGAACCTTCGCTGCACTCCCTCAATAGCAAGAATGTCCTTCCTCAGGTTAGGAGACCAAAACTGTACACAATACTCCAGGTGTGGCCTCACCAAGGCCCTGTACAATTGTAGCAACACCTCCCTGCCCCTGTACTCAAATCCCCTCGCTATGAAGGCCAACATGCCATTTGCTTTCCTAACCGCCTGCTGTACCTGCATGCCAACCTTCAATGACTGATGTACCATGACACCCAGGTCTCTTTGCACCTCCCCTTTTCCTAATCTGTCACTATTCAGATAATAGTCTGTCTCTCTGTTTTTACCAACAAAGTGGATAACCTCACATTTATCCACATTATACTTCATCTGCCATGCATTTGCCCACTCACCTAACCTATCCAAGTCGCTCTGCAGCCTCATAGCATCCTCCTCGCAGCTCACACTGCCACCCAACTTAGTGTCATCCGCAAATTTGGAGATACTACATTTAATCCCCTCGTCTAAATCATTAATGTACAGTGTAAACAGCTGGGGCCCCAGCACAGAACCTTGCGGTACCCCACTAGTCACTGCCTGCCATTTTGAAAAGTCCCCATTTACTCCTACTCTTTGCTTCCTGTCTGACAACCAGTTCTCAATCCACGTCAGCACACTACCCCCAATCCCATGTGCTTTAACTTTGCACATTAATCTCTTGTGTGGGACCTTGTCGAAAGCCTTCTGAAAGTCCAAATACACCACATCAACTGGTTCTCCCTTGTCCACTCTACTGGAAACATCCTCAAAAAATTCCAGAAGATTTGTCAAGCATGATTTCCCTTTCACAAATCCATGCTGACTTGGATCCATCATATTACCTCTTTCCAAATGCACTGCTATGACATCCTTAATAATTGATTCCATCATTTTACCCACTACCGATGTCAGGCTGTCCGGTCTATAATTCCCTGTTTTCTCTCTCCCTCCTTTTTTAAAAAGTGGGGTTACATTGGCTACCCTCCACTGCATAGGAACTGATCCAGAGTCAATGGAATGTTGGAAAATGACTGTCAATGCATCCGCTATTTCCAAGGCCACCTCCTTAAGTACTCTGGGATGCAGTCCATCAGGCCCTGGGGATTTATCGGCCTTCAATCCCATCAATTTCCCCAACACAATTTCCCGACTAATAAGGATTTCCCTCAGTTCCTCCTCCTTACTAGACCCTCCGACCCCTTTTATATCCGGAAGGTTGTTTGTGTCCTCCTCAGTGAATACCGAACCAAAGTACTTGTTCAATTGGTCCGCCATTTCTTTGTTCCCCGTTATGACTTCCCCTGATTCTGACTGCAGAGGACCTACATTTGTCTTTACTAACCTTTTTCTCTTTACATATCTATAGAAACTTTTGCAATCCGCCTTAATGTTCCCTGCAAGCTTCTTCTCGTACTCCATTTTCCCTGCCCTAATCAAACCCTTTGTCCTCCTCTGCTGAGTTCTAAATTTCTCCCAGTCCCTGGGTTCGCTGCTATTTCTGGCCAATTTGTATGCCACTTCCTTGGCTTTAATGCTATCCCTGATTTCCCTTGATAGCCACGGTTGAGCCACCTTCCCTTTTTTATTTTTACGCCAGACAGGAATGTACAATTGTTGTAGTTCATCCATGCGGTCTCTAAATGTCTGCCATTGCCCATCCACAGTCAACCCCTTCAGTATCATTCGCCAATCTATCCTAGCCAATTCACGCCTCATACCTTCAAAGTTACCCTTCTTTAAGTTCTGGACCATGGTCTCTGAATTAACTGTTTCATTCTCCATCCTAATGCAGAATTCCACCATATTATGGTCACTCTTCCCCAAGGGGCCTCGCACAACGAGATTGCTAATTAATCCTCTCTCATTACACAACACCCAGTCTAAGATGGCCTCCCCCCTAGTTGGTTCCTCGACATATTGGTCTAAAAAACCATCCCTTATGCACTCCAGGAAATCCTCCTCCACCGTATTGCTTCCAGTTTGGTTAACCCAATCTATGTGCATATAAAGTCACCCATTATAACTGCTGCACCTTTATTGCACGCACTCCTAATTTCATGTTTGATGCCCTCCCCAACATCACTATTACTGTTTGGAGGTCTGTACACAACTCCCACTAACGTTTTTTGCCCTTTGGTATTCTGCAGCTCTACCCATATAGATTCCACATCATCCAAGCTAATGTCCTTCCGAACTGTTGCCTTAATTTGCTCCTTAACCAGTAATGCTACCCCACCTCCTTTTCCTTTTATTCTAGCTTTCCTGAATGTTGAATACCCCTGGATGTTGAGTTCCCAGCCCTGATCATCCTGGAGCCACGTCTCCGTAATCCCAATCACATCATATTTGTTAACATCTATTTGCACAGTTAATTCATCCACCTTATTGTGGATACTCCTTGCATTAAGACACAAAGCCTTCAGGCTTGTTTTTTTAACATCCTTTGTCCTTTTAGAATTTTGCTGTACAGTGGCCCTTTTTGTTCTTTGCCTTGGGTTTCTCTGCCCTCCACTTTTCCTCATCTCCTTTCTGTCTTTTGCTTTTGCCTCCTTTTTGTTTCCCTCTGTCTCCCTGCATTGGTTCCCATCCCCCTGCCATATTAGTTTAAATCCTCCCCAACAGCACTAGCAAACACTCCCCCTAGGACATTGGTTCTGGTCCTGCCCAGGTGCAGACCGTCCGGTTTGTACTGGTCCCACCTCCCCCAGAACCGGTTCCAATGCCCCAGGAATTTGAATCCCTCCCTGCTGCACCACTGCTCAAGCCACGTATTCATCTGCGCTATCCTGCGATTCCTACTCTGACTATCACGTGGCACTGGTAGCAATCCCGAGATTACTACTTTTGAGGTCCGACTTTTTAATTTAGCTCCTAGCTCCTTAAATTCGTTTCGTAGGACCTAATCCCTTTTTTTATCTATGTGCCGGTGTTTATGCTCCACACGAGCCTCCTCCCACCCTACTTTATCTAACTGTATCAGCATTTCCTTCCATTCCTTTCTCCCACATGTATTTATCTAGCTTCCCCTTAAATGCATCATGTGTTGATAGAAGTCCTGGAACTTCCTAACTAACAGCACCAACCGTCTAACCACCAATCCTTGACATTCAGCGGCATTACCATCGCTGAAACCCCTACCACCAACATCCTGAAACTTAACTGGACCAGCCATATAAATACTGTAGCTACAAGAGCAGGTCAGAGGCTGGGTATTCTGTGGCGAGTGTCTCACCTCCTGACTCCCCAAAGCCTTTCCACCAGCTACAAGGCACAAGTCAGGAGTGCAATAGAATACTCTCCACTTGCCTGGATGAGTGCAGCTTCAACAAGACTCTAGAAGCTCGACACCATCCAGGACAAAACAGCCCATTTGATTGACACCCCATCTACCACCTTAAACATTCACTCCCTCCACCACCGTGTACCATGCTTACAGTGTGTACCATCTACAAGGTGCACTGCAGCAACTCACCAAGGTTTCTTCGACAGCACCTCCAAATCCGTGACCTCTACCACCTAGAAGGACAAGGGCAGCAGGCACATGGGAACACCATCACCTGCAAGTGCCATCCAAGTCGCATACCATCCTGACTTGGAAATATATCACCGTTCCTTCATCGCCGCTGGGTCAAAGTCCTGGAACTCCCTTCCTAACAGCACAGTGGTAGTTTCTTCACCATAGTTACTGCAGTGGTTCAATAAGGCAACTCACCACCACCTTCTCAAGGGTAATTAGGAATGGGCAATAAATGTTGGCCTTGCCAATGACATCCACATCCCAGGAACAAATAACAAAAACAGAGGACACTGATTGAAGGTTATTGGCAAAAGTATCAGAGGTGAAATAAGGATAATTTTTTTTACGCAGTGAATTGGAATGCACTGCCTGAAAGAGTGGTGGAAGAAGATTCAATAATAACTTTCAAAAAGAAACTGGATAAATATTTGAAGGGAAAAGTGTTGGAGGGCTATGGGCTAAAGGGTCTAATTGGAAAACACTTTCAAAGAGTTGAAATGGGCATGCTGGGACAAAATGCCTCCTTCTATAAATCTATGTATCTCATATACTTGATTTAGCAGCAGGATTATGAATGAAACAGTCATTGAACTTCATGATCCAATGGCTGTGTGTGGGTGCTGTGATATTTGTACGTACCACACAAAGTCTAGATGTCAATTAGACTGAACTAAAGATAGGAGAAAACTTAATTGTTTATCCCAGTCTAAAGGATTCTTAATAAAGGCATCTGAATCAATTTAGTTCCAAGACACAAGGGAGCATTCTGTGTATTGTTTTGGCCTTTGCAAGATTCCCAAGGTAAGTCCGTAAACAGATGTCAGTATCTTGTATGTTGTCTTTTCAAGCTTCTTTAATGCTCCTCACTGTAAACTTCATTTACAATCACAGAGGAAGAATGCAGGAATATTTTCATGCTCATCTGTCTTACAAGGCCATATTGCTATATTGCAAAGCTATCTGTGTTTGCTTATTAAACGATGGAGTGACTATTTGTACTAAGTCTCCCGACGCATGCGCAGAAGCGAGAGTTACGACAAATATCACTGATCTGCCGCTCCCGAGCACAATTCCTGCTAACCCTTTTCTACGCATGCGTCCAACACCACATTGCCCCCACTCTGCAGCTGAAAGCCTCCCGCAGCACCGTGGAGAGTGGGGCGGCGGGGAGAGCGAGAAGTGGGGAGATAGCTTGGGGGAGGGGGAAGAGAGAGAGAGCTTGGGGAGAGAGAGAGAGTGAGACGGGGTGGGGGGGAGAGAGATCCTGAGGGGGAGGGAGAGAACTTGGAGGGAGAGAGAGAGAGAGCCTGGGGGGAGAGAGAGAGCCTGGAGAGAGAGAGAGAGAGAGAGCGAGCTGTGGGCGAGGGGGTTGGAGAGAGTGAGAGCCTGGGGAGAGAGAGCGAGCCTGGGGAGAAAGAGAGAGCAAGCTGGGGTGGTGGGGGGGGGGGGCGGTGGTGGAGTTGGAGAGAGAGAGAGCCTGGGGGGGGAGAGAGAGAGCTCGAGTGGGGGGATCGGGGGGAAGAGAGAGAGAGAGACACAGGTGGGGGGGGGGAGGTGGGCGGGGAGAATCAGAGGGTAGAGAGGGAACTCGGAAACGGATCATGTTCTTCCAACCCCCTGGTGCGTGCAAGATCAGTGCGTATGTTACAAGGGATATCGTTGGGGTGGATGAAATCCAGAAGTCATGAAACAGTCACTATTCACTTCATACCCAATAAACCTGTTAACAATCCGCACACAATGCCCCATCTATGTGGGGGGGGTAAGGTCTTTCACTTGGGTAAGGGACTTTGTCTATGGGAGGCAGCATTTGTGCTGGTATAAGGGACTTCAGCTGGAACTTGGCTGGAGGAGACAGCACCTGTGCTGCGGTAAGGGACTTTAGCTGGTGGAGGCAGAACTTGCGCTGGGGTAATGGACTTTGGCTGGAACTTGATGGCATTTGGGGAGATGTATTCTCTGTGGCTTCTGAAGTCAAAATGGATCGAATTACAAACTGGAAAGTCACTCAGAATTTGGGCTGGGCGGTTCCAGTTACACATTCCAGAGAAACTTCAGTGTATGGCTTATCCTTCAAGAGGACCAATTAGCAATAGGTTGTGTGAAAATGGAGAGCCAATCAGAGAAATAGCTGCCTTTCAGTTAGTACAAATAGACACAGCCATAAAACAGTCAAGAATCAAGTATTATACCAGCATCAGGTTCCTTACAGCTGTTTGGTCAGGCACTCTTGTAAGGTGGCTGATGTCCTGGGCACTTAACATGAAGCTGTTAACACGAAGTTCGGGACCTGGAATGTCAGGACCCTCATGGACAACTCAAACAGCAACAGGCCGGAACACCGCACTGCCATAGTTGCCCGGGAACTTAAATGCTTTGATAGCGACATCGCCGCTCTAAGCGAGACCCGGTGGGCAGGGGAAGGTCAGCTCAAGGAACAAGGTAGAGGTTACACCTTCTTCTGGAAAGGGAAACCAGAGGAAGAAGGCTGCCTCCACAGAGTCAGCTTCGCCATCAAAAACGAGCTGGTCGATCGCCTCAAAGACTCCCCGTGCGAGGTTAACGAATGCCTCATGACTCTTCGACTCACCCTATCCCGGAATCAATGCACCACAGTCATCAGTGCGTACGCCCAATACTCGATGCAACAGATGAGACCAGAGAGGGCTTTTACTCCAACCGTGAAAAATCCCTGTCCCGCGTCCCCGCGGACGACAAACTGATCCTCCTTGGTGACTTCAACGCCAGGGTCGACAAAGACACAGCCCTCTGGGGAGGCGTGATTGGCAGAGAGCGGGTAGGGAAAGCCAACTCTAGCGGTACCCTACTCCTGAACATGAACTTTTCATCACCAACACCTTGTTCCACCAGAGGGACAAATACAAGGCATCGTGGCAACACCCTCGCTCCAAATACTGGCACCTGCTTGACTATGTCATCGTCCGAGCCAGGGATCACAAGGATGTGTGCATCTCCCGTGCCATGACAGGAGCCGACGACTGCTGGACGGACCATCGCCTAATCAGATCCATCATTGCCATCAACATACACCAAAGCGAAGGGGGCAGCAGAAGCAGTGCCGCAAAAAAGTCAATGCCAGGGCACTTAAAGACCCAGCTAAGCAAGCCCTATACAGTCAGCGCCTCACAGCTAACCTGGCGTGCCTTGATGACCCTGAGACGCAGAATGCCCGCAGCGCTTGGTCTGCTGTCCAGTCTCCATAACGCTCGGTCACTCAACCAGGAAACACCAGGATTGGTTTCATGAGAATGATCAGGAGATCCAAGAGAAAGCGCAGAGCATTTCTGAACCTTAAGCAACAATCCAACTCGGGAGCAGCAAAGCAGCATTACAGACGGCTCAAGGCTAAGGTCCAACTAAAAACCCGGGACCTAAAGAACAGGTGGTGGATGGAGAAAGCACAGGAGATTCAGCACCTGGCCGACACCCATGGTGTGAGAGGATTCTTCATTGCAGTCAAGGCTACGTATGGTCCAAACTTCCAAGGCCCCACCTCTCTGCTGACCAAGAATGGGGAAACACTGATCAAGGACACCGAGGCAGTCAGGGCCCGCTGGAAGGAGCACTTCGAAGATCTTTTCAATCAAGACTCTGCCTTTGACTCGAGTGTTCTCAACTCCATCACGCAGCATGCTACCCGCAACCACCTCAGTAAAACCCCAACACTGCACAAGGTAGAAAAAGCCTTAAGACAGCTTGAGAACAACAAGGCTACGGGAGCGGATGGAATCCCTGCTGAGGCACTAAAGTATGGTGGAGGGGCACTGCTGGCGTGAATACATGACCTCATCTCTCTCATCTGGAGGGAGGAGAGCATGCTGGGAGATCTCAGAGATGCAGTGATCGTGACCATCTTTAAAAATGTGGACAAGTCCGACTGCGGCAACTGCAGAGGAATCTCCCTGCTATCAGCCACTGGGAAAGTTGTCGCCAAAGTCCTCCTCAACCATCTTCTCCCTGTGGCCAAGGAGCTCCTCCCAGATTCACAGTGCGGATTTCGTCCCCTACGGGGCACAATGGAAATGATTTTTGCAGCTGCAGGAAAAATGCAGGGAACAGCGCCAGCCCTTAATAATGGCCTTCTTTGATCTTACAATGGCCTTTGACACTGTCAACTGCGAGGGTCTATGGAGCGTCCTCCTCCATTTCGGATGCCCCCAAAGGTTCATCAACATCCATCGCCTGCTCCATGACGACATGCAGGCCATGATCCTTACCAACGGATCCATTATAGACCTAATCCACGTCTGGACCTGGGTCAAACAGGGCTGCATCACTACCCAACACTTCTCAATCGGCCTCGCTGCCATGCTCCACCTCACAGTCAACAAGTTCCCCTCTGGAATGGAACTAAAGTACAGAACCAGTGGGAACCTGGTCAACCTGCGCCATCTCCAGGCCAGGTCCAAGACCACCCCAATCTTTGTCGTCGAGCTACAGTACGCAGACAACACCTGTGTCTGCGCACATACAGAGGCTGAACTCCAAGACATAGTCGACGTAATTACTGAGGCGTACGAAAGCATGGGCCTTACGCTAAACATCCGTAAGACAAAGGTCCTCCACCAGCCTGTCCTTGCCGCACAGCACTGTCCCCCAGTCATCAAGATCCACTGCGCGGCCCTGGACAATGTGGACCATTTCCCATATCTCGGGAGCCTCTTAACAAGAAGAGCAGACATTGATGACGAGATCCAACACCGCCTCCAGTGCGCTTGTGCAGCCTTCGGCCGCCTGAGGAAAAGAGTGTTCGAAGACCAGGCCTTCAAACCTGCCACCAAGCTCATGGTCTACAGGGCTGTAGTAATACCTGCCCTCCTGTATGGCTCAGAGACATGGACCATGTACAATAGACACCTCAAGTCGCTGGAGAAATACCACCAACTACGCAAGATCCTACAAATTCTGGGAGGATAGATGCACCAACATTAGCGTCCTCGACCAGGCCAACATCCCCAGCATTGATTCACTGACCACACTTGATCAGCTCCGCTGGGCAGGCCACATTGTCCGCATGCCAGACACGAGACTCCCAAAGCAAGCGCTCTACTCGGAACTCCTTCACGATAAACGAGCCAAAGGTGGGCAGAGGAAATGTTACAAGGACACCCTCAAAGCCTCCCAGATAAAGTGCGGCATCCCCACTGACACCTGGTAGCCCCTGGCCAAAGACCGCCCTAAGTGGTGGAAGCGCATCCGGGAGGGCGCTGAGCACCTCGAGTCTCATCGCCGAGATCATGCAAAAATCAAGTGCAGGCAGCGGAAAGAGTGTGCGGCAAACCTGCCCCACCCACCCCTTCCCTCAATGACTATCTGTCCCACCTGTGACAGGGACTGTGGCTCTCATATGGGACTGTTGAGCCACTTAAGGACTCATTTTAAGAGTGGAAGCAAGTCTTCCTCGATTCCGAGGGACTGCCTACGATGATGACTTTAGTGGCATTGATTTTCTCTCGCAATCTACTTTCTCACACAGTAACCTTTTATATCTGCTTGCAGGAGAATGCTACACAACCTCACCAGAGTCTCACCGGAGCTCCAACTCTCAACTCCTCACAAGGAGAGAGCCATCGAATTTATGGCCAGAATTTTATCTTGGAGGCAGGTAGGGAGTGGGGTGGGACAGTGGAGGGGAGCTGCAATGCAGTCGGGAAACACAGGAGAACTGGTTTCCCTCAGGCCCTGATTATCATTTAGCTTCTCACTTTCCACCCGGCAGCCAGCCGGTTCGGCTGCAGAGAAGAGGGAGGGATAAATCGGGCTGGGGTTCAAAGGATGGAGATCCTGGAGGTAGCGAAGGTTGGAGGTTGGCGGGGGAGGGTGGCAAAGAGAGGCTCGAAGGCTGAAAGAGGGGTCGGGGACCAAGGGCACAGGGCCAGGATCAAAGTCTGGAGGGTGGGGTCGAAAGCCAGAAGGCAGCAGGGGAGGGGTCGGAAGGCCTGGGGAGGTTGAAAGGCCGGGCGGGATGGAGATCAGAGGCCTCGTGGGTTATGGGGAGGGGCGGTTTGGAGGCCTTGCGAAGAAGGTTGGGGTGATATCAGAAGGGTCTGAGGGGGTTCCAATCGTGGGGGGGGGTGCTCACACCGCAGGTAAAGGTTACAAAGGCAGATAGCGAATGTGTGACCATCAAGCAGAACAGGAATAGGAAGGCAGTGCAGGAGTCCCCTGCGGTTATCTCCCTCCAAAACAGATATACCGTTTTGAGTACTGTTGGGGGAGATGGCTCATCAGGGGAAGGCAGCAACAGCCAAGTTCATGGCAACATGGATGGCTCTGCTGCACAGGAGGGCAGGAAAAAGAAGGAATAGATAGGCATTTCTGCAGTCGCAACCGAGACTCCAGGATGGTATGTTGCCTCCTTGGTGCAAGGGTCAAAGATGTCTCAAAGTGGCTGCAGGGCATTCTGGAGGGGGTGGGTGAACAGCCAGTTGTCGCAGTGCACATAGGTACCAACGATATAGGTAAAAAATGGGATGAGGTCCTACAAGCTGAATTTAGGGAGCTAGGAGTTAAATTAAAAAGCAGGGCCTCAAAGGTAGTAATCTCAGGATTGCTGCCAGTGCCATGTGCTAGTCAGAGTAGAAATAGCAGGATAGCGCAGATGAATACGTGGCTTGAGGAGTGGTGCAGGAGGGAGGGATTCAAATTCCTGGGGCATTGGAACCGGTTCTGAGGGAGGTGGGACCAGTACAAACTGGACGGTCTGCACCTGAGCAGGACCGGAACCAATGTCCTAGGGGGAGTGTTTGCTAGTGCTGTTGGGGAGGGGTTAAACTAATATGGCAGGTGGATGGGAACCTATGCAGGGAGACAGAGGGAAGCAAAAGGTATAAAGAAGAAAAGTAAAAGTGGAGGGCAGAGAAACCCGAGGCAAAAATCAAAAAGGGCCACATTACAGCAAAATTCTAAGGGGACAAGGCGTTTAAAAAGACAAGCTTGAAGGCTCTGTGCAAGAGTATTCATAATAAGGTGGACAAATTAACTGCACAGGCAGCTATTAACAAATATGATATAATTGGGATTACGGAGACATGGCTCCAGGGAGACCAAGGCTGGGAACTCAACATCCAGGGGTATTCAACATTCAGGAAGGATAGACAGAAAGGAAAAGGAGTGTTGCTGGTTAAAGAGGAAATTAACACAATAGTAAGGAAGGACATTAGCTTGGATGATGTGGAATCTGTATGGGTAGAGCTGCGGAATACCAAGAGCAGAAAACGCTAGTGGGAGTTGTGTACAGACCACCAAACAGTAGTAGTGAGGTTGGGGACAGCATCAAACAAGAAATTAGGGATGCGCACAATAAAGGTACAGCAGTTATCATGGGTGACTTTAATCTACATATAGATTGGGCTAACCAAACTGATAGCAATATGATGGAGGAGGATTTCCTGGAGTGTGTTAGGGATGGTTTTCTCGACCAATATGTTGAGGAACCAACTAGAGAGCTGGCCATCCTAGACTGGGTGATGTGTAATGAGAAAGGACTAATTAGCAATCTTGTTGTGCGAGACCGCTTGGGGAAAAGTGACCATAATATGATAGAATTCTTTATTAAGATGGAGAGTGACACAGTTAATTCAGAAACAAGGGTCCTGAACTTAAGGAAAGGTAACTTCGATGGTATGAGACGTGAATTGTCTAAAATAGACTGGAGAATGATATTTAAATGGGTTGATGGTGGATAGGCAATGGCAGTCATTTAAAGATCACATGAATGAACTTCAACAATTGTACATTCCTGTCTGGAGTAAAAATAAAATGGGGAAGGTGGCTCAACTGTGGCTAACAAGGGAAATTAGGGATAGTGTTAAATCCAAGGCAGAGGCATATAAATTGGTCAGAAAAAGCAGCAAACCTGAGGACTGGGAGAAATTTAGAATTCAGCAGAGGAGGACAAAGGGTTTAATTAGGAGGGGGGAAATAGAGTCTGAGAGGAAGCTTGCTGGGAACATAAAAACTGACTGCAAAAGCTTCTATAGCTATGTGAAGAGAAAACGATTAGTGAAGACAAACATATGTCCCTTGCAGTCATAATCAGGTGATTTTATAATGGAGAACAAAGAAATGACAGACCAATTGAACAAATACTTTGGTTCTGCCTTCATGAAGGAAGACACAAATAACTTTCCGGAAATACTAGGGGACCGAGGGTTTAGTGAGAATGAGGAACTAAAGGAAATCCTTATTAGTCAGGAAATTGTGTTAGGGAAATTGATGGGATTGAAGGCTGATAAATCCCAAGGGCCTGATAGTCTGCATCCCAGAGTACTTAAGGAAGTGGTCCTAGAAATAGTGGATGCATTGGTGAGCATTTTCCAACAGTCTATCAACTCTGGATCAGTTCCTATGGACTGGAGGGTAGCTAATGTAACACCACTTTTTAAAAAAGGAGGGAGAGAGAAAAAAGGGAACTATAGACTGGAAGCCTGACATCAGTAGTGGAGAAAATGTTGGAATCAATTATTAAAGATGAAATAGCAGCGCATTTGGAAAGCAGTGACAGGATTGGTCCAAGTCAACATGGATTTATGAAAGGGAAATCATGCTTGACAAATCTTCTAGAATTTTTTGAGGATGTAAGTAGTAGAATGGACAAGGGAGAACCAGTGGATGTGGTGTATTTGGACTTTGCACAAGAGAGTAGTGTGCAAAGTTAAAACACATAGTATTGGGGGTAATGTATTGACGTGGATAGAGAACTGGTTGGCAGACAGGAAGTGGAGAGTTGGGATAAATAGGTCCTTTTCAGAATGGCAGGCAGTGACTAGTGGAGTGCTGCAGGGCTCAGTGCTGGGACCTCAGCTATTTACAATATACATCAATGATTTAGATGAAGGAATTAAGTGTAATATCTCCAAGTTTGCAGATCACACTAAGCTGGGTGGTGGTGTGAGCTGTTAGGAGGATGCTAAGAGGCTGCAGGGTGACTTGGCCAGGTTAGGTGAGTGGGCAAATGCATGGCAGACGCTGTATAATGCGGATAAATGTGAGGTTATCCACTTTGGAAGCAAAAACACGAAGGCAGAATATTATCTGAATGGTGACAGATTAGGAAAAGGGGAGGTGCAACAAGACCTGGGTGTCATGGTACATCAGTCATTGAAAGTCGGCATGCAGGTACAGCAGGCGGCGAAGAAGGAAAATGGCATGTTGGCCTTCATAGCTAGAGGATTTGAGTATAGGAGCAGGGAGGTTTTACTGCAGTTGTACAGGGCCTTGGTGACGCCTCACCTGGAATATTGTGTTCTGTTTGGGTCTCCTAATCTGAGGAAGGACGTTCTTGTTATTGAGGGAGTGCAGCGAAGGTTCACCAGAATGATTCCCGGGATGGCAGGATTGACATATGAGGAGAGACTGGATCGACTGGGCCTGTATTCACTGGAGTTTAGAAGAATGAGAGGGGATCTCATAGAAACATATAAAATTCTGACGGGATTAGACAGGTTAGAGGCAGGAAGAATGTTCCCGATACTGAGGATGTCCAGAACCAAGGGTCACAGTCTAAGGATAAGGGGTAGGCCATTTAGGACCGAGATGAGGAGAAACTTCTTCACTCAGAGAGTTGTTAACCTGTGGAATTCTCTGCCACAGAAAGTTGTTGATGCCAGTTCGTTAGATATATTCAAAAGGGAGTTAGATATGGCCCTCATGGCTAAAGGGATCAAGGGGTATGGAGAGAAAGCAGGAAAGGGGTACTGAGGTGACTGATCAGCCATGAACTCATTGAATGTTGGTGCAGGCTCGAAGGGCCGATTGGGCAGCTCCTGCACCTATTTTCTATGTTTCTATGAGGCAGGAACGCTGAACTCAGCAGGTAAATGTAAAGGCAATTACCTCCTGGATCCAGCAATCCTCACCTTTGTATAGCTGACGGGTTTCCCAAGGCCCAGGAACCCCTCTGCCCACCGTTAAATTTAAAATGGAGATTCAAAGTGAAGTATGCATCGTCATTATAATATTTAAAGTGTCAATCTGTCTCCTGGGAGCAGGTTGCCACCCACCCCCTGTCCTGCCTCTGTCAGCTGTGGCTCAGCAGGTAACACACTCATCTCTGAATCAGAAGGTTGTGGGTTCAATTCCCACTCTAGGGACTTGAGCACGAAAAAATCTAAGTTGACACTCCAATGGAGTGCTGCACTGTTGAAGGTACCGTCTTTTGGATGAGATGTTAAACCGAGGCCCCGTATGCTCTCTCAAGTGGACGTAGAATTCACATAGCACTATTTCGAAGAAGAGCAGGGGAGTAATCCCTGGAGTCCTGGTGAATATTTATCCGTCAATCAACATAACAAAATAACAGATTATCTGGTCATTATCACATTGCTGTTTGTGGGAGCTGGCTTGTGCGCAAATTGGCTGCCGCGTTTCCCACATCACACTACACTCAAAGAGTACTTAATTAGCTGTAAAGTGCTTTCAGACTTGCAATGGTCGTGAAAAGCGCTATATAAATCCAAGTCTTTCTTTTTTCTTCCTTTCTGTTAAAACCAGACGTGGGCGGGTTGGGGTCGGGATTCAGATTTTAATCAGTTTAACCTCCCACTCAATGCTAACCCATCCATTTTTTGGATTTAAAATTCCCCACTATAAATGTGTGGGGATGAATAAAGTCAAACATGTCCCACTAGCTCAGTGACCTTAAACCACATGCTCTGTATCTATCAAGAGCTGATTTACTTGTTTTTGGCACTACCTTTCTTCTAGAATTCTTCTAACTGCAAAAAGTGACCATCCACATTTTAGACTCTAGGTTCAGGCAAAGAATCATGTCTCACAGACCTCAATTCTGTGTCTCTTTTCGCTCTCAATTAATTCTGGCCTCAGGAAGCAGAGGAGCACTGTTAACCAAACTGACTACCCTTTCTCTCTTCCAAGATTATATCCTCCACAATTACCTCATGGCACCCTCACATTAATAGTATCATCCTCAACACAATCTGTGTAAATATTTGTTTGACGACCTATGAGATGGCAAACTGCTTAATATTATCCTGGCTCATCTGGTTTTACTACAGATGCTCCAATGCCTGCAGCCTGAGTTCTAGGATGACAAATGGAAGAGCATGGCAGCAAACATTAGCACACGGGACAAAGAACTTCAAAAAATCTGGCACAGTCTCAGAAAAAACCTTGACAACTCAAAATATAACTGGAAAATAGCTCTAACTAAAGGCCTATGTCCAAGGCTACTTCTTCAAGGTGACTGAATAAGTTAAGTTCCTTTGTATTAACTCGGATTTCAGAATTTTCATTAGTGTTTAGAGATCACACTCCGCAGTTTGTTTTTCTCTGTGAACCGAAATCTTTGCATGGTGTCGCATTTGCTCAGTGGAGTTTCAAAGCTTGTGAAGACAGAACAAAAGGACTTTGACAGAATGAGACTCCATTGAGTAGCAAGAGCTGTTCACAACAGTGGAAACAGAAGTACAAAAGTACAAAGTACAAAAGAAGTACAAAATTATGCTGTAGGTTGCAAAGTGCCAGTTTGGAATAGAGTAGGAGGCCAAGGATAAAGAGGTCAGGGAAATAAAATGGCAAACGACCGGAAGCTCAGTCACCTCTCTTCAGTCCTACTCTTGCCCGCCCCTATCACTTTAATTCTCCGTCCCCCTCCCACTCTGACCTCTCTGTCCTCCGTCATACTACACTGTTCGAAAGAAGATCAACGGAAGCTCGAGGAACAGCACTTCATCTTTCGATTAGGTGCTTTACGATATCCAGGTCGCAACATCGAGGTCAACAATTTTACATCAAAATCACTGCTCCCATTTTTTCAGACAGCAGCTGCTGGTAATGATTCAGCCATTCATTCAATCACTCCTGCCTTCCGCTCTATCACAGGCCTTCGCTTTTAATCTTTCCTCCCCTCTCCCCTTTCCCTGCCTTTGTGCTTGCTTAAAACCTGTAACATTTCTAACCTTTCCCAGTTCTGATGAAGGGTCATCAACCTGAAATGCTAACTCTGTTTCTCTCTCCACAGATGCTGCCTGGCCTGCTGAGTGTTTCCAGCATTTTCTGTTTGTATTTCAGATTTCCAGCAACTGCAGCATTTTGCCTTTGTATAAGTTTTAAAATATGCATTGAATAATAACAGTATCGTTTTTATGCAACAGTACTACATTATTACATTAAATGGCGAGCAATTAATACAACCTATTTCTTCCACAAAGTCCCATTCAAGCTGATCAGCCTTGTTATCTTTCGTGGTCACTGTTACGGCAAATGGATTTCCAACTGTCACGAAAGTGTTCTAATTTTTAGAAGACACAAGTCCCATTCTTATATTATTTAGCTACCTTGAGCTGCACCTACGCTCAACAGTATGCAAGGGTGCATGTCCTTTGAGGCCATGTATTGAAATGTTTACTCTAATTCTAATCTTTTGACCTCCATTATAATGTATGCACCTGTGAGTATGCTCATGTGATATCTTCATAGAGCACAGCACACACAGCTTCCTAACATGGCAGGCAGCTCTCTCGGAAGTCTCCGGAACTCTGCCTGGTTCTGTTTATTATTAACCCTGCACTTGCAGTACACAATACGTCCACATCCACAGTGTGGAGCTATTAACATTACAAGCTTACAGACATTACAGTTCACATGTTTGTAGAACTGTTGAAACTGTTGGGAGAGTGGTGTGCCAGGGATGCCCCATGTCCAGCTAGTTATATGCCATATGCGTGGAGCCTTTCCTGCGCCTCTTGCGGAAGAAGTTGACGGAACTGGCTCTGCATGGGCCGGGCGTGGAGGTCATCCTCTCGGTTTACGTTGACCTGCAGAGGATACGTGAGTGCCAGGAGATTTACTCAGCCGCATCCTCTGCCAGGATCAACTGGGAGAAATGTTCCTGACTCCTGGTGGATCAGTGGCGGGTGGACTCCCTGCCGGAGGAGCTCAGGCCTTTTGCCTGGAGGACCACTCATCTCCTCTATCTGGGAGTCTACCTTAGCCCTGACGAGGAAGCCTGGCAGGAGCTGGAGGCCAAAGTCACCGCTCGCCTAGGGCGCTGGACAGGACTGCTCCGAGTGCTGTCCTACAGGGGTCGAGCACTGATCATAAACCAGCTGGTGGCCGTTATGCTGTGGTACCGGATGGTCACTTTGACCCCTCCCCCTGTGTTTGTCGACAAGATACAGAAGAAGCTGGTGGACATCTTCTGGAACAACAGGAAGCACTGGCTCTCTGTTGCGGTTCTGAATCTCCCGCTGAGGGAGAGCGGTCAGGCGTTGGTGTGCGTCAGTACCCAGCATGTGACTTTCCGTCTTCAAACGCTGCAGAGATACCTCGACATTGAACCCCCCTCCTAGATGCTGTGCGCTGGCGACGTAGTTCTTCCACCAGCAGTACTGCCTCAATTATGACACGCAGCTCCTGTTTGTGAGCCTGGGGGGGCGTCAGGACCGCCATGCAGGGGCTGCCTATCTTTTACCAGGAACTCATCAGGGTCTGGAACAGAGTCACCACCAAACACAGTTCTCCCCTGTCTGGAATGGCAGCTGTCCTTCGGGAGCCGCTGCTCAGGAATCCATACCTCCACGACCATGGTTTTAGGTGGCTGGCGGACGAGAGGGCTGTGGCTGGCAAGGTGACCAGGTTCAGGGACCTGCTCGATGGTGGAGGAGTGGGCTGGTTGCCGACTGATGAGCTGGCACGGCGCCTATCCTGTGCCGACGTCCGGCGCGTGGCCAATGCCATCGAGTCGCTAAAAACAGCACGGGGCCCTGACTCCGTTAGGTGTGTCGAGGAGGCTCAAGCATGTGGGTAGATCCCCTCCAAACTGACCCCCATCTGGATGGAATTCCTCATCGGCGCCAAGCCCCAAAACCTCCCTCGGAAGCCAGCGCCTCACAACTTGAGCCACCTCTGGGAAATCCCCTTCATGCCTTTCAGTTATAGAAACATAGAAAATAGGTGCAGAAGTAGGCTATTCGGCCCTTTGAGCTTGCACCGCCATTCAATACGATCATAGCTGATCATTCCTTCAGTACTCTATTTCCTGTTTTCTCTCATACCCCTTGATCCCCTTAACTGTAAGAGCCATATCTAGCTCCCTCTTGAATATATCCAGTGAACTGGCATCAACAACTCTCTGCGGCAGGGAATTCCACAGGTTAACAACTCTCTGAGTGAAGAAGTTTCTCCTCATCTCAGTCCTAAATGGCATACCCCTTATCCTAAGACTATGTCCCCTGGTTCTGGACTTCCCCAACATCGGGAACATTCTTCCCGCATCTAACCTGTCCAGTCCCGTCAGAATCTTATATGTTTCTATGCGATCCCCTCTCATCCTTCTAAACTCCAGTGAAAAAGGCCCAGTTGATCCAGTCTCTCCTCATATGACAGCCCAATCATCCCTGGAATCAGTCTGGTGAGCCTTCGCTGCACTCCCTCAATAGCAAGAACGTCCTTCCTCAGATTAGAAGACCCAAACAGAACACAATATTCCAGGTGAGGCCTCACTAAGGCCCTGTACAACTGCATTCAGACCTCCCTGCTTTTATATTCAAATCCCCTAGCTATGAAGGCCAACATACAATTTGCCTTCTTTACCGCCTGCTGTACCTGCGTGCCCACTTTCAGTGACTGATGAACCATGACACCCAGGTCTCGTTGCACCTCCCCTTTTCCTAGTCTGTCGCCATTCAGATAATATTCTGCCTTCGTGTTTTTGCCCCCAAAATGGATAACCTCACATTCATCCACATTATACTGCATCTGCCATGCATTTGCCCACTCACCTAACCTGTCCAAGTCACCCTGCAGCCTCTTAGCGTCCTCCTCACAGCTCACACCACCACCCAGTTTAGTGTCATCTGCAAACTTGGAGATATTACACTGTATTCCTTCATCCAAATCGTTAATGTATCTTGTAAAGAGCTGAGGTCCCAGCACTGAGCCCTGCGGCACTCCACTAGTCACTGCCTGCCATTCTGAAAAGGACCCGTTTATTCCGACTCTCTGCTTCCTGTCTGCCAACCAGTTCTCTATCCATATCAGTATATTACCCCCAATACCATGTGCTTTTATTTTGCACAACAATCTCTTGTGCGGGACCTTTTCAAAAGCCTTTTGAAAGTCCAAATACACCACATCCACTGGTTCTCCCTTGTCCACTCTGCTAGTTACATCCTCAAAAAATTCCAGAAGATTCGTCAAGCATGATTTCCCTTTCATAAATCCATGCTGACTTGGTCCGATCCTGTCACTGCTTTCCAAATGCGCTGCTATTTCATCCTTCATGATTGATTCCAACATTTTCCACACTACTGATGTCAAGCTAACCGGTCTATAATTTCCCGTTTTCTCTCTCCCTCCTTTTTTAAAAAGTGGTGTTACATTAGCTACCCTCCAGTCTATGGAAACAGATCCAGAGTTGGAAAATGATCACCAATGCATCCACTATTTCTAGGGCCACTTCCTTGAGCACTCTGGGATGCAGACTATCAGGCCCTGGGGATTTATCGGCCTTCAAACCCATCAATTTCCCTAACAGAATTTCCCGCCTAATAAGGATATCCTTCAGTTCCTCCTTCTCACTAGACCCACTGTCCCCTAGTACCTTCGGAAGGTTATTTGTATCTTCTTTCGTGAAGACAGAACCAAAGTATTGGTTCAATTGGTCTGCCGTTTCTTTGTTCCCCATTATAATTTCACCTGAATCTGACTGCAAGGGACCTACGTTTGTCTTTACTAATCTTTTTCTCATCACATATTTATAGAAGCTTTTGCAGTCAGTTTTTATATTCCCTGCAAGCTTCCTCTCGTACTCTATTTTCCCCCTCTTAATTAAATCCTTCGTCCTCCTCTGTTGAATTCTAAATTTCTCCCAGTCCTCAGGTTTGTTGCTTTCTCTAGCCAATTTAAATGCCTCTTCCTTGGCTTTAACACTATCCTTAATTTCCTTTGTTAGCCATGGCTGAGCCACCTTCACAGTTTTATTTTTACTCCAGACAGGGATGTACATTTGCTGAAATTCATCCATGTGATCTTTAAATCTTTGTCATTGCTTATCCACCGTCAACCCTTTGAGTATCGTTTGCCAGTCTATTCTAGCCAATTCACGCCTCATACCGTCGAAGTTACCTTTCCTTAAGTTCAGGACCCTAGTTTCCGAATTAACTTTTCCACTCTCCATCTTAATAACAAATTCTACCATATTATGGTCACTTTTCCCCAAGGGGCCCCGCACAACAAGATTGCTAATTAGTCCCTTCTCATTACACATCACCCAGTCTAGGATAGCCAGCTCTCTAGTTGGTTCCTCAACATATTAGTCCAGAAAACCATCCCTAATACACTCCAGGAAATCCTCCTCCACCGCACTGCTACCAGTTAGGTTAGTCCAATCAATGTGTAGATTAAAGTCGCCCATGATTACTGCTGTACCTTTATTGCACACATCCCTTATTTCTTGTTTGATGCTGTCCCCAACCTCACTACTACTATTTGGTGGTCTATACACAACTCCCACTAGCGTTTTCTGCCCTTTGGAATTCCGCAGCTCCACCCATACTGATTCCACATCATCTAGGCTAATGTCCTTCCTTACAATTGCATTGATTTCATCTTTAACCAACAACGCCACCCCGCCTCTTTTTCTTTTCTGTCTATCCTTCCTAAATGCTGAATACCCTTGGATGTTGAGTTCCCAACCTTGGTCCCCTGGAGCCATGTCTCTGTGATGCCAATCACATCGTATCCATTAACTGCTATCTGCGCAGTTAATTCATCCACCTTATTCCGAATACTCCTCACATTGAGGCATAGAGCCTTCAGGCTCGTGTTTCCTTTGCCCCTTTAGAATTTTGCTGTAATATGGCCATTTTTGTTTTTTGCCTTGGGTTTCTCTGGCCTCCACTTTTACTATTCTCCTTTCTATATTTTTCTTCTGACTCCATTTTATTTCCCTCTGTCTCCCTGCATAGGTTCCCATCCCCCTGCCATATTAGTTTAACTCCTCCCCAACAGCACGAGCAAACACTCCACCAACGACATTGGTTCCGGTCCTGCCCAGGTGCAGACCGTCCGGTTTGTACTGGTCCCACCTCCCCCAGAACCGGTTCCAATGTCCCAAGAATTTGAATCCCTCCCTTCTGCACCACTTCTCAAGCCACGTATTCATCTGAGCTATCCTGCGATTCCTACTCTGACTAGCACATGGCACTCATAGCTATCCTGAGATTACTACTTTTGAGGTCCTACTTTTTAATTTAGCTCCTAGCTCCCTAAATTCGCCTCGTAGGACCTCATCCTGTTTTTTCTCTATGTCATTGGTACCTATATGCACCACAACAACTGGCTGTTCACCCTCCCTTTTCAGAATGCCCTGCACCTGCTCTGAGACGTCCTTGACCCTTGCACCAGGGAGGCAACATACCATCCTGGAGTCTCGGTTGAGGCCGCAGAAACGCATATCTATTCCCCTTACAATTGAATCCCCTATCACTATTGCTCTGCCACTCTTTTTCCTGCCCTCCTGTGCAGCAGAGCCAGCCATGGTGCCAAGAACTTGGCTGCTGCCGCCCTTCCCTGATGAGTCATCCCCCTCAACAGTACTCAAAGCGGTGTATCTGTTTTGCAGGGGGATGACCGGAGGGGACTCCTGCACTACCTTCCTTTCTCTACTCTTCCTGTTGGTCACCCATTCCCTATCTGGCTGTGTACCCTTTACCTGCGGTGTGACCAACTCGCTAAACGTGCTATTCACGTCATTCTCAGCATCGTGGATGCTCCAGAGTCAATCCACCCGCAGCCCCAGTGCCGCAATGTGGTCCGTCAGGATCTGCAGGCGGATACACTTCCTGCACACATAGTCGTCAGGGACACTGGAAACGTCCCTGATTTCCCACATAGTAAAGGAGGAGCATAACACGTGTTCAAGCTCTCCTGCCATGACTTAACCCTTAGATACACTTAAATTGGCAACAACAATGTTAAAAGTTTACTTACTGATATAGAAAAGAAAAAGAAAAACTACTTACCAATCACCAGCCAATCACTTACCCCTTTGGCTGTGACGTCACCTTTCGTTTTCTTTCTACTTCTTTTTTGCCTTCTCCCTGTAGCTGCACAAGCTGGCCTCTCCACGCATCTCCTCGACGCTGGGCCCCGGACTCCCTGCTGTGCCTTTTATAGGCCTCTCGCCGAAGTCCCGACTGCCTCTCCACACACCTCCTCGACACGGAGGGGATTGCTGTATGGGCTGCTCTTGAACAGTCTCCACATTGCCATCTTCATTTGCTGTCCGGATACGCCATAGCGCACCATCTTGCCGTCCGGAGGAGGCAGGGGTCCCCAATGGAATGCAATCTACCCGGGAGTCCTCCCCTTATTTATTGGGGACTTGACCTGGAGGGTATTGCACAGAGCAATCCCGTGCAATAAGTTTTTAAGTCGGTTCACGGGCTCCCAGGCCGCCTGTAATTTCTGCAGTCTAGAGGAGACCGTGTTCCACATTTTTATTGAGTGTGCGAGGTTGCAGCCCCTCTTCCAATATGTGAAGGGGCTGCTCCTCAAATTCTGGTTGCACTTCAGTACCACACTCCTGATCTTTGGGCACCCTGTGCGGAGAGGAGCGGGCAGGTCAGAAGGCCTCCTCGTAGGACTGCTCCTGGGCATGGCCAAGGGGGCGATCAGTCGGTCCAGGCAGCGGGCGGTCGAGGGGGTCGTTCAGCCCAACAGCCTGCCTCTCTTCTGCGGTTACATCCGAGCCAGGGTGTCCCTAAAAATGGAGCACGCGGTGTCCAGCGGTACGCTCGCGGCCTTCCGCAAGAGGTGGCCGCCGGAGGGATTGGAGTGCATCATCACCCCCAGCAACCAAATTTTAATTTGCCCTTTAAGGTTTAAAGTTTAATTTGTCTATGTCGGTTTTAGTGCCCCCCCTCCTTTTAGCCAGGGGGCACTTGTATAGTTTGTGTTTTTAGCGCCCTTAAAAAAAAACAAGGGGGCACTTGTTTGAAAGTGTTTGGAGTGTGCCCCCACCGCCCCCCCCCCACTTTAACCAGGAGGCACTTGATTAAAGTGCACAACTAAAATAGTTGTAGAACTGTTAAGTTGGGAGTGACTTAGCCAATCACTTGATGTTCGCAAGACTCAATAAAACCCCAGCCAGTTGCGTTCAGGGGATCCACGATGAGGCTGTGGTTGTGAGCCTGGTGGATGAACGCTAATGTGCAGTGTGATTGTTAAACCTTTGCTAATAAACCAACTAGTTTTTCTAGTGCAATGTGTTGCTATAAACTCTTAAACAAAGAACCCATGAAGCAAATACATTACATCCACCTCTGTTCAACAAGCACTGTACTTTAAATGCGTAGGCCAAGTGGCCTTGTAGGGTTTTCATAGTTCTGACTGCCTTAGCTATCTTTTACTGTGGTATGTGGTGTCTTAGCAACCGTTCCCTTATCTCAGTACCTGATTCTCATGGTCCAGATTGTTTTGTTCAGACAGAAACAAAAAGCTTCCCCTTTCCTCCACATTCACTCTCTGGCAAAAATGCTAATGCAAAGTGGGATGCTTTGACCATTTAAACCACTTTACAGTATTCTAACACTTACTAACATGTGGTAGGCAAGTAGCCATGGTGAAATGTACTCTTCATAGGCAACTCACCAATTTGAAGCCAGGAAATTGGGTGGTGTGACCACTTCTCGAGGCTGCTTGCTGCAACCGCTTAAAGAAGAGAAGCATTTTTTTTGTCTAACATTGAGAGAATCAACACTGTTCCTTATCAATTACCTCATATTTTGACTGTTGTTGGAGATAAACAGCAGGCAACATAGGTTCAGAACTTAGAGCAACTACAAGCACAAGAAACTGAAAACCCCATGGAAAATATTTTGAAACTGTTGTTACACTACTAATAAGTTTCATCTGTTCTCTCCCATTCATCCAACACATGGGGAATCTTTCAAACACTCTAAACCAGTCCTGCACAATGTCATGTACTCTTGAACTCACAGAGGAAGTATAAAAGCGTTACACTCACTTTCCTAATTCCTGGTACATTGGTGGGAATAAATACTTTGCAGCTTGAGTGAGGAAAAGTGAGAGAATGAAACTAAAAGGAGTAAGATTTATTTTTAGATTTTTAAAATTGCAACCAAAGTGGAAATGTAATTGCTCACCTTCATCTAGTCCTCTGAGAACCCGAATGGTAAGCAAATTAAAATATTCATCAATGCAGCATATGAATTCTAACTCTTTCTTGAAATTAATGACTTGTAATTTAAAATGGATCATTTCAGCAATCTGCACAGAAAATCATTTTGTTTCAAGTTGTCATATAATTCAGTCCTGACCCAGGAACAGTCATCCAGACTTTCCTGGATACTTTAGCTGCACTGGGGTAAAGTACAGCATGGCGTGAGTCAATATCAATGCAATCATTGAAGGGGACGGAAAGTGTAAAAGTACTTTTTTGTTCAAATTACTGCCCTTTTCCTCAGACAAAATTATACTTGTGTCGGATATTTCTTTTGAAAACCTCAATTTTAGTGGCAACTTACAGACTCTCAATCAGGGTCGAACTGCTTGCTCCCTCCGAGATGTAGAGTGCTCCGCTGGTGATGTTAATTATGGTAAGCATCCTGGAGCTGCTTCTTCACAAACAGCAAGAAAATGTGGCTTCAGAGAGGCTGGACCTGCACTCCGGAGCCAGGTGACCCCAGGAACCCCAAATATATTTGTATTCCGAGCCTGTGGTGTGGTTACCTGGAATTCCTGCGGAAGTCCCATCTTGACGCACTTCCAGCACTATAACTGCCCAACTGGATCACAAAATAGACCAACAAATTCAGTAAATACTTAACGGTGGGGGAGACCATTTGGCCCATCTAATTCATCTATCTAGAAAGATCCAAAACCCCCTCAGTGCTGCAATTAATTGTTTCTTAAATGACTATAGGCCTTTCACCTTCACTATTCCATCTGGTAATCTATTTGAAGTGTCAGTCTTGGCTCAGGAGTAGCACTCATTCCTGTGAGTTAGACGACCATTGGTTCAAGGTCCACATAATCTAGGGTGACATTTCAATGCAGTACTGAGGGAGTAATACTTTAGGGGTCATTTTAACCCAAAAAAACAGGTTGGTTGGGGTTGGGTGAGATAAAAACATTTTTAAAATCTCGAACCTGACCCCAACCCACCTCCAACCTGCCCATTTATGAGTTTAATAGAGGTGGGACATGGGGTGGGCAGCCAACCTGCTCCCAGGAGATGGGTTGCCTATTTAAATATAATGAGGCTGGGAGCCTCACATTTAATTGTTTACAGGTTTAACCCAAGCCAGCTGGGTTTCCCAGGCCTCGGAAAACCTTGTCCTTCTTGACATGTCTGCAGCCTTTGACACGGTTGACCACTCCATCCTTCTCCAATGCCTCTCCACCATCGTCCAGCTGGGTGGGACTGCACTCGCCTGGTTCCATTCTTATCTATCTAATCATAGCCAGAGAATCACCTGCAACGGCTTCACTTCCCGTTCCCGCATCGTAAGCTCTGGAGTCCCCCAAGGATCTATCCTTGGCTCCGCCCTATTTCTCAACTACATGTTGTCCCTTGGCGACATCATCCGAAAACACAGTGTCAGATTCCACATGTATGCTGAGGACACCGAGCTCTACATCTTTACCACTTCGCTCGACCTCTCCACGGTTCCAAACTCCTTCAGTGCCTCTGATAATCCTATCCTGTCACATCAAACACAAAGGTCTTCAAACTGTATTGAGGTTATAATTATGAGCTAACAGCTTTCTAATTCAACTGGTGCCCTATACTTTATAATTGCAATCTGTGAAGTTCATGCCCAAAGCTTAACATGCTTAATACTCATATATGGGCACTATTTTTATGCAGCCAATAACTATTTAAAATAAACAGGTTAATCCCTGTGTAAAATTATACTTTTAATGTTTAGAAACATAGAAAATAGGTGCAGGAGTAGGCCATTCAGCCCTTCGATCCTGCACCACCATTCAATAAGATCATGGCTGATCATTCACTCAGTATCCCTTGCCTGCTTTGTCTCCATACCCCTTGATCCCTTTAGCCATAAGGGCCATATCTAACTCCCTTTTGAATATATCCAACAAACTGGCATCAACAACTCTCTGCAGCAGAGAATTCCACAGGTTAATAACTCTGAGTGAAGAAGTTTCTCCTCATCTCGGTCCTAAATGGCTTACCCCTTATCCTTAGACTGTGTCCCCTGGTTCTGGACTTCCCTAACATCGGGAACATTCTTCCTGCATCTGACCTGTCCAGTCCCGTCAGTATTTTATATGTTTCTATGAGATTCCCTCTCATTCTTCTAAACTCCAGTGAATACAGGATTCTAAAGGGACTAGATAATGTAGACCATGACAAGCTATTTCACCTTGTCGAGAACAATAGAAGCAGAGGACATGGCCTACGCTTGAAGAAGGGGAAAAATAAAAAAAATCTGTGGATACCATGGCCCCAATCTTTACTGGGTTGAGGTTGGGGAGGAGTTCAGTTCGCAAAACCTGGAAGTCCATGTGATGTTTTTTTCAGCACTGCCCTCAAGCCAGCCTGATTGAAAGACTTTTCTCCTTGTGGGGTGTGGATTGCAGGGGCGAGGGGGTGGTGGGTGGTGGGGACCAATCGTAGAGGGGGAGGGCTGTCAAGCAGTGATGGGAAGCACTTGGCTCTTCCGCTCAGCAGTCCTCACCTCCTTTTAGTTGCCGGGTTTTCTGAAGCCTGGAAAACCCAGTCGGCCAAGTATAAACTGGGTGAGAAATAAAATATGAGGCCCATTGCCTCAGTAAAAGATTAAAATGTTCAACTGACCTCTTGGGAGCAAGTTGATCTCTTGCAGCACCCCCCAACCCCCGCCCCCCCACACTGCCCACCTCTGTTAAAATAGGAGGTGGATAGATTCGAGGTGGATTTATTTTGGGTTTGAGATGTTTAGAATGTTAACATCCCACCCAACACAAACCCACCCATTTTTGGGGTTACAATTGTCCTCAATATTTTAATGATGAATAGTCAAGAACAGGTTCCCTACAGAGATGGTGAAAGCAGTTAGTATTGATTCAGTCAAATGTAAACTAGATAGATTTTGTTCAAAAAATAACATCTGGGGATTTAGTATGAGAGTAATGTGGTAAGTGTAGCATGCTTGGGAGGGAAAAGGTGACTTTGGACCTATGGTTCTCAAAGCTCTCCACCGCTGGTGTTTTCCTCATGTCATGTCTGGGGCTGTTATAGACTAATTGATAGAGATTGATTGCTCAACATGATTAGTTAACAATTCCATTATCATTATATCATATGCCTACCAAGAAGGTACAAGGCAAACTAGATGGATTTTGGCAAAAGCAAAATACTGTGGATGCTGTGTACAAGTGCGCTGTTCATTGCAACTTGACTGAATTTGATGTAGCAGCATGCTTTGAGAGGCTAAGAAGCCATGTTGCTGGTCAAATGCTGTAAAGATGGAACTGCTGCGGTTTACAAATCTACAGTTGGGATAATCTGCATGACCTCGAGAGTTCCGCAAAACAAATCTTTAAGCTGTTGTAAAATGATTGAATAATAGTCAACGTGGTCTGAGAGAAGAGATACCAATGATTGAACAATAGTTAACGTGGTCTGAGACACATATGCATTGGGAGGCCTGCCACGTTTTGGGTATAAAGGACACAGTTAGAAAAGTGCTGGGGGGCTGCGGCAGTGAGTAGGGCGAATTAACCAGTCGCACAGAAAGAAGGGCCACTAGCCACCGTCAAACTGCTCACTGGCTGGTGTTAATACGTATGTATGCTAGTACTTGCTTGTAATCATAGATTGATTTTAAGTAAAGAAAAGTTACACTGAAGTCTTTTGTCTTGAGTTGTCTGTTCTACTACCATATACTGTGAGGCGAAAACAAGGTAGACGCATCTTACAACTGGAAATTGGAAATAGAAACTGAAAATGCTGGAAAGACTCAGCAAGTCAGGCAGCTTCTGTTGGGAGAGAAACAGAGTTACCGTTTCAGGTCCTTGACCTTTCACCAGATGGATTTTGGTCTTTTTCCATCCAGCAACATCCTAAAAACATCAATCACAGGAAGTAGTCCATGTGTGAACACCACTGCTTCTAACCTTGTATATATTACTTTGCACATCCCAGTAAGGAGCACAAGAAGAAAACCAATGCTCTACACTGCAAAGTATCATGCATTAAGAGATTACCTTATCTCACTATCTTTAAAATATTCTGCAACTAGAGACAAGGTCCATTTGTTCTATAATTTGTTATCATATGTTAAATATTGTACTTATTTAGCATTATATTGACAAAAGAAGCATCAGGAACTAAAAGAGAGTGGACATCCTTAAACTCCCAAAGGCTTAAATGGTGAAAAATATTCAGGTTCTGCAAAATCCCAAAATTATAGAAATTCAATATTCTGCAAATTAAACTGTTGTACTGTAAATATCAGTGTGTATCTTCAACAACCAGGATAATAAATGTCAATCAATCTTTATAACCAAGAGGAGATAAGTAGATCTACCCTCAAAATGAAACTGCAAACTGGAATGAAGTGTAAGCAATAACTAACTAATAATGGAAGACAGCACTTGTGAGATATGCAATCTCCACTGTCATTGTTCAAACATTGGCATCTTTTCTGAGCTGGCCCGCCAGCGGTCAACCAGACAAAACCCACATAGAGCTAAGCCCAGAGCAGTCAATGCAGAGGCGATTTGCACTGAGGGTTCATGGGAAAGTGATGTCATGTATCCTACATGGCTACTGTTGGTACTGTCTCAAGGTGTGCTACCAGAGGGCACAGCAGTGGGAAACTCGTAGGTTACCTGTACAGGTCTGCCTGGCCTAGTATAAAAGGCAGGACATGAGGTATGATCCTCATGCTGGAGTTAACTAATAAAGGACTAAGGTCACTACAGTTCAAGTACAACACACTGCCTCATGGAGTCATTGTTAGAGCATTTAAGGATACAACAACTGGCGACGAGATTATGAACCTTCACGTGGAAATGGCTACCCTTGGTATGTTGCAGCAGTTCGCCGATGGTGATGATTGGGACGCTTTTGTGGAGAGGCTAGAACACTCCTTCACAGCCAACGACCTGGCAGGAGATGACCCGGGCTGCACTGGCTGATTAGCGCCGCACTATCCTGCTAACCAGTTGTGGGCCAATGTCTATGGCCTCATCAGGGATTTGCTAACACCAACGAAGACAATGACCAATCATACAAGCAGCTCGTAATCCTGATCCAGGAGCAACTCAAGCTCAAGGAGCACATCCTCACAGCCAGACACCAGTTCTATACCCACCGACGGCCCGAAGGCCAGGAAGTCGCAAAGTACGCTGCAAACCTCAGGAGGCTGGCGGCACCGTGCGAGTTCGGCACCCACCTCAATGAAGTGCTGCAGGACATTTTTATCATTGGAACTGGCCATGAGGGCCTTCTTCACAAGCTACTGTCGGCACACACCACAGTCACACTGCAGAAGGCCATCTCTGTGAGCCAGTCATTTATGACCTTGACCTGCGGCTCTAGGCAGATGTCTCACCCTCAGGACTCAAACCCGGCAGGTACTATGCACAGAGTGGCGCCATTAGGAGCTGGACTGTAGAGCGCAAACCCTCTCAGGGAAGAGAAAACAGGTCCCTTAACTCAGAGTCCGATGAGGGGGGCTAACCGAGTAGCATCATGCTGGCGTTGCGGAGGGAATCACAATGTTTGCAAAGGTTACAGCACAAAGAGCCACCTCCAGCGAATGTGTAAGAGAAATAGAACTCACTGTGTCGATGAGGAGTCCGCAGATGGTCATGAATCCAGTGTGGATTATGAATTGTTAGACAGAGAGGCAGCCCAGTCCCACAGGGAGGTACACAGCATGTTTACCTGCACCACCGAGTGCTCCCCGCTGAAGATGGAAGTCGAGATAGAGGAAAGTCCAGTCTTCATGGAAGTGGACAAGGGGGCGAGCCAGTCAGTGATGAATCAAGGAACCTTTGAGAGGCTATGGGACAATCCGGCTGAACGACTCAAGTTGACCCCGGTTCAGGCAAAGCTTGCGCACCTACACCAATGGAATCATCCCAAGTCTTTGGTAGTGTGAATGTAAAAGTACTCCATGATGGCGCGGTGCACAAGTTACCTCTGTGGATTGTTGAAGGTAATAGGCCAACGGCAGAAGGTGGATGGAGAAGATCCATTGGAAGTGGGAAGACTTCACCCCTCCAGCGATCGAAGCCCTCTGCGCTCAGAGGCAAAGCAAGCCCTCACCTGAGGGTGGACCCAGCACCAGAGAGCGGAGCAGCACAGCACCCGAGACACAGACCGCTCAGCATGACTACGTGGAGATAATCCAGCTGAGACGACCCGAACGCATCTTCCGGACTCCAGTGGCAGGACTCAGGAGGAAAAAAATCGGATCCAGAAGCTACTACGGAGGCAGAACCCGGGGAGACGAGGATTACTGCAGTCGACATCATGGACGAAGGAAAGATTGTGCCCGAACCACGAGGTGATGCGCTGAAGACAAAGATGGCCACGGCCAAACAACGAGATGCAATGCTGATGGAGCAACACGTGGCACCAAACGGAGAAACGGATTGGGGTAAAGAAAGCAAGGTTCTCTTAAAGGAGGCCTGCAACCCACTACAATTAAAGGGACAGTTCCACACATTTAAGCAATGTAACAGTAATTGTAAGTTAGAGACAAAAGGAGTAACAGATTATGTAAAGTGTGTAAATGACCATGTAAAATGTGTAACTGATAATCAGAATTGTATACATGCAACCAGCGAGGAAAAGTTGCACAACTTATGTGCAATGTGTGATTGATGATCTGAACTATACATATGCAACCAGCGAGGAAAAGTCGCGCGATCATGATCGGACCCCTAGAGTGTCAGGAAAAGCTGTGCGATGCAGGATTCCCACTGCATGCAGCCAATGCAGCGGGCAGACACCCATCGGGTGCACACAGGTCCAGCGAGCTACCCAATGATGTAGCCTGCACTCCGGGGACCAGAGTCATGCAACACGAAGTGTGGCCACAAGCAGCCAACACACACAAGCTGCGAAGTAAACGACCTCAGCATGGCAACGGCAACGGTATTGATACCATGCCCTGGGTCAGCTCCATCTCACAGGCAATCGATGGCATCAACGGCCACGAGCCTGAAGGAGCAGACTGCACCAAGGCCATATCCTTAGAGGTAGGATCGCCTGTCACTGTTCTCCCAGAGGAAACACGCACAAGCCAGGATTCCAAATCAAGCGACACTCAGGCCAGTGAGTCAGCAATTCCCTGTGCACTGCTAGACGACAGCTCCTCAGGGAGCAGCTGTGACCCAGGGCATAAATGAAGTACGGGGCAGTGGTCACAGACATCTGTGAACCTGCCTAACGCTAGGGACCACGGCAACAGCCCTGAGAGCAGGCTACGCGAACCAACTGGCTTCCCACTGCCAGCACTGGGCACTGAGCTGCCACCAGACTGCAGGGATACCACCCAGCAGCTCCGGAACTAGCTTTTCCTCATGCACCGGTCACCGCATCGACAAGGCACCACGGAACCTCACAAAAAAAAAATACAAAACCCACTTACCTGAATTTGGATGTACATGAAAGTCAGGAGTCCCCGCCACACCAATGTGGGAGAGGGGGAGAATAGAGTGGTCAGGAACACACACACACAAACAGCAACCACAACACACTACTGCACCAACTACCCACCCAAAGTTGAGCTGGCCCGCCAGAGGTCAACCGGACAAAACCCACATAGAGCTAAGCCCAGAGCACAGTCAATGCAGAGGCGATTTGCACTGAGGGTTCATGGGGAAGTGATGTCATGTATCCTACATGGCTACTGTTGGTACTGTCTCAAGGTGTGCCACCAGAGGGCACAGCAGTGGGAAACTCATAGGTTACCTGTACAGGTCTGCCTGGCCAAGTATAAAAGGCAGGCCACGAAGTGTGATCCTCACTCTGGAGTTAACTAATAAAGGACTAAGGTCACTACAGTTCAAGTACAACACACTGCCTCGTGGAGTCATTGTTAGAGCATTTAAGGATACAACAACTGGCGACGAGATTATGAACTTTCACGTGGAAATGGCTACCCTTGGTACGTTGCAGCAGTTCGCCGATGGTGATGATTGGGATGCTTTTGTGGAGAGGCTAGAACACTCCTTCACAGCAAATGACCTGGTAGGAGATGACTCGGGCTGCACTGGCTGATTAGCACCACGCTATCCTGCTAACCAGTTGTGGGCCAACGTCTATGGCCTCATCAGGGATTTGCTGACACCAGCGAAGACAATGACCAAGTCGTACAAGGAGCTCGGAATCCTGATCCAGGAGCAACTCAAGCCCAAGGAGAGCATCCTCACAGCCAGACATCAGTTCTATACCCACCGACGGCCCGAAGGCCAGGAAGTCGCAAAGTACGCCGCAAACCTCAGGAGGCTGGTGGCACCGTGCGAGTTCGGCACCCACCTCAATGAAGTGCTGCAGGACATTTTTATCATTGGAACTGTCCATGAGGGCCTTCTTCACAAGCTACTGTCGGCACATACCACAGTCACACTGCAGAAGGCCATCTCTGTGAGCCAGTCATTGGCATCTTTTCTGAGCTGGCCCGCCAGAGGTCAACCAGACAAAACCCACATAGAGCTAAGCCCAGAGCAAAGTCAATGCAGAGGCAATTTGCACTGAGGATTCAGGTGGAAATGATGTCATGTATCCTGCATGGCTACTGTTGGTACTATCTCAAGGTGTGCCACCAGAGGGCACAGCAGTGGGAGACTCGTAGATTACCTGTACAGATGTGCCTGGCCTAGTATAAAAGGCAGGCCACAAGGTGTGATCCTCATTCTGCGGTTAACTAATAAAGGACTAAGGTCACTACAGTTCAAGTACAACACACTGCCTCGTGGAGTTATTGGCCCCAAGTTTCCACATGATTTGCTCCTGATTTTTAGGAGCAACTGGTGTAGAACGGAGTATCTTAGAAATCGGAATTTTCGTCATTTAGTTTGCTCCAGTTCTAGTCAGTTAGAACAGTTTCACTTTGGAACAGAATTTTTTTTTCAAAAGGGGCGTGTCCGGCCACCTACGCCTGATTTCAAAGTTTCGTGAGTGAAAACTTACTCCAAACTAACTTAGAATGGAGTAAGTGAAGATTTTTGTACGCTCGAAAAAACCTTGTCTACACTTTAGAAAATCAGGCGTAGGTTACAAATCAGGCGCAGGGAATGGTGGGAGGGGTGGTGTTTAAAGGGAAGTTTACAAATATTAAACACTTCAGTTTTACAAATAAAGAGCCATCATCAATAATAAATGATAAATACATCAATAAATCAACCAATAAATCAATCAAAAAAAATTAATAAGAAATATATATTTTTTAATCAATAAATAAAACATTTTCTATTTACCGACTGCAGCACCGGGAGCCCTCCAACGGCGTGCTGTGATTCCCCCCTCAGTGAGTCTCTGTCAGTGTCTCTATCTCTCTGTCTGTCTGTGTGTCTCTCATTCTCTGTCTGTCAGTGTCTGTGTTTCTGACAGCGAGGGGAGGGGGAGGATGGGGTAGAGGGAGAGAGGCGGGGAGCAGAGGGAGGGAAGGGGGAGGGATGGGGGAGAAGGGGGAGGGGGGGAGAAGGGGGAGGGATGGGGGAGAAGGGGGAGGGAGGGGGGGAGAAGGGGAGGGAGGGGGGAGAAGGGGATAAAGGGGGGGAAAGGAGATATGGGGGGGAAAGGAGATGGGTGGAGGAGATTTGGGGGGCGAGAAGGAGATTGGGGGGGAAAGGAGATTGGGGGGGGAAAGGAGATGGGGGGGAGGAGATTTGGGGGGGTGGAGAAGGAGATTGTGGGGGGAGATTGCGGTGGGGGGAAGGAGATGTGGGGGGGGGAAGGAGAAGGGGGAGGGAGGCTGAACGGGCCGGGCCCGAGACTTCGGGCAGGGCCCGTCCCCAGCACCAGATTTACAAGTAGGTGGCGTTGGGTCGGGTCGGGGGGGTAGTGGGAGGGAGGTCGGTTCGGTTCGGGTTGGGGGGAGGGAGGGAGGGAGAGGGAGGTCAGGTCGGATCCAGTCCGGAGGCGGGGGGGGGGCGGGGGAGCGGGAGTTGGGTCCGGTCCGGGGGCGGGGGGGCGGGGAGCGGGTGTCGGGTCCGGTCCGGGGGCGGGGCGAGCGGGTGTCAGGTCCGGTCCGGGGGCGGGTGGGGCGGGGAGCGGGTGTCGGGTCCGGTCCGGGAGCGGGGGGAGCGGGTGTCGGGTCCGGTCCGGGGGCGGAGGGGGGGGAGCGGGTGTCGGGTCCGGTCCGGTCCGGGGGCGGGAAGCGGGAGTCGAGTCGGGTCGGGAGGAAGCAGGAGCTGGCCGTGGGAGGAGCCTTATTCACGCAGCCCCAGTGAGGCCATTCGGCCAGGGCTAGGAGCTGCGTGCTTCGGGTCCCTCCCACACAGTTTCGGGCGCCTGGAGCTACTGCACTTGCGCGCCCACTGTAGCGTGCATGTGCAGAGGTCCCGGCACTGTTTTCAGCGCAGGGACCTGGCTCCGCCCCCTACAGCTCCTACTGCGCTGCGCCGAGGGCCAGAGAACCTGCAGGGAAGTGGAGAATACGGAGGGTTTTGTGGCGCGAAAAACGGGCGTCCAGGTCGGGACTGCGCCGTTCTAGGCTCGGCTCGAAACTTGGGCCCATTGTTAGAGCATTTAAGGACACAACACACACAGCTTGGCATTTTATTTCCCCAGAGTCACCAGTTCACAGTGCCTCTCTTCCATATGTATGGTACTTTCCCTCTTTCGGATGAGACGTTAAACCGAGGCCCCATCTGATCTCTCAGGTGGACTTAAAAGATCCCATTTCAAAGACGAGCAGGGGAGTTCTCCCCAGTGTCCTGGCCAATATATTTTTTTAGATATTCGCTCCTGGCATGTGAGTGGTGCCAGCAAGGCCAACATTTATTGCCCATCCCTAATTGCTCTTGAGAAGATGGTGGTGAGCCACCTTCTTGAGCTGTTGCAGTCTTTGTAGCAGTCTGTTATAACTGAATGGCTTGCTCGGCTCTTTCAGAGGGCTTCTTCTTCTTCGGCAGTCCCTCAGAGTCGAGGATGACTTGCTTCAACAGTAAAAATGAGTTCTCAGGTGACTGAAGAGTCCAAAGCGTGACCTACAGTCTCTGTCACAGGTGGTGCAGACGATGGTTGAAGGAACGAGTATGTAGGGTGCTTAGGTTGCCGCGCGCTCCTTCTGCTGTCTACACTGGCTTCAGCTTGCTCTCGGCAGAGAGACTCGAGGTGCTCAGCGACTTCCGGATACTTTTCCTCCACTTAGGCCAGGGATTCCCAGGTGTTGGTGGGGATGTTGCACTTTTTCAAGGAAGCTTTGAGGGGTCCTTGAAGCATTTCTTCTGCCCACCTGGGACTCGCTTGCCGTGTTGAAGCTCCGAGTAGAGCGCTTGTTTTGGAAATGTTGTGTCAGGCATGTGGACGATGTGGCCCGTCCAATGGAGCTGGTCGAGAGTGGTCAATGCTTCAAATGCTGGGGATGTTGGCCTGAGCGAGAACATTGACATTCGTGCACCTATCCTGCCAATGGATTTGCAGGATCTTGCAGAGGCAGCACTTCTCCAGTGTTTTAAGGTGCCTATTGTACATAGTCCATGTCTCTGAGCCATATAGGAGGCCATGTTTGACGTCCTGGTCTTCAAACACTCTCTTCCTCAGGCGACCAGAGGCTGCACTGGCACACTAAAGGTGGTATTGGACCTTGTCGTCGATGTCTGCCCTTGTTGACAGTAGGCTCCCAAGGTATGGAAAATGATCCACGTTGTCCAAGGCCTCGTTGTGGATTTTGATAACCAGGGGATAGTGCTGTGTGGCGGGGGGCAGGTTGGTCGAGGACCTTTGTCTTACGGA